>NW_009259596.1:1304284-1323455 GCF_000687185.1 Egretta garzetta
CATGCAATGTTCCAGCCTTGGGAAAGAGCGGCTGGGAAGGTGCCCAGCAGAAAAGGACCTGGGGCTGTTGGTCAACAGCCGGCTGAATATGAGCCAGCGGTGTGCCCAGGTGGCCAAGAAGGCCAATGGCATCCTGGCTTGTATCAGGAATAGTGTGACTAGCAGGAATAGGGAAGTCATCCTTCCCTTGTACTCAACATTGGTGAGGCTGCATCTTGAGTTCCGTGTTCAGTTTTGGGCCCCTCAGTTGAAGAAGGACTTTGAGGCACAGGAGCATGTCCAGAGGAGAGCAACAAAGCTGGTGAGGGGTCTGGAGCACATGTCTTATGGGAGCAGCTGAGGGGGCTGGAGTTGTTTAGCCTGGGGAAAAGGAGGCTGAGGGGAGACCTTATCGCCCCCTACAACTGCCTGAAAGAAGGCTGTAGCGAGGTGGGTGTTGGTCTCTTCTCCCAATGACAACGGATAAGACAAGAGGAAATGGCCTCAAATTACACCAGGGGAGGTTTAGTTTGGATATTAGGAAAAACTTCTTCACCGAAAGGGTTGTCAAACATTGGAATGGGCTGCCCAGGGAAGTGGTCGAGTCCAGTCTCTGGAGTTATTTAAAAGACAGATAGATGAGGTGCTTAGGGACATGGTTTAGTGGTGGAATGGCAGTGTTAGGTTAATGGTTGGACTTGATTATCTTAAAGATCTTTTCCAACCTAAACAATTCTATGAGAGGCTTTACCACCACAGGGGGAACTGCCTGCTGATCCCCTGCCACAGAGTTGGCAGCACACTTGTTCACTGTTGTGGTGCCCTGATGGGAAGCCAAGTATGGCCCAGGCTTAGCAGCTGGTGATGGCTTAATGGCACCCCATAAGACTGTTCTCCTTACAAATTATCCAGTTATAGATTTTTATGATTCCAGTGATGGAGCAGTCAGTCAAGGCACCACTCTCTCCCACCATGCATTAGAGAAGGGAGTCAGAACCAGGTAAGTACAGGTTGAATGAAGGATCTGACGATCTCCATGGCGTGCTTCCCCCTTCACAATTTTACATGTAATCATCCACTAACTTCTACTGCCTTTGGGAAATGAAACCACAAGCAATGTCAGGGAATAAGCAAATTATAGCACAGAACTAATTGCCATCTTATTGGCCTTAGTAGCACACAGAGAAGCTGTTCTATGTAGAAGTAGGGCTAGAAATTCACGACACCACATTTAGAATTTGCCAAAGATCCTTAAACTCAATACACTCTATATCCCCAGCTAAAGTATTGTGAATACTTGCTCCTTCAGATAAGATAGGTAGAGATATGATGGGAATTTGTCTTGCAATATGGAGTTTGGCTTCCCTTGATGATAGGAGGATCCTCAAAAAGAGGATCTGGTATACCTAATTTAGGAAACCTTCCCCTATATTGACAAAGCTCTTAATTTAGACAATGACATTACGTTTAGTGAGACAGTGTGTTTATTTCTGTTTCTGTATAATATGCTGCTGCTGTGCTTACAGTAATTGTCCCTGAATTTCCATGTAAGGTTTTCCCTGGCATGGAGCTTTACATGGAATACAGGTCAGGAGCTGTGCATAAATACTGAAAATGTCAGCATTTGGGTTTGAGCAATATGATTACATAAGGAATATAATTGTATGCAAATGATATAATATATTATCTTGGGTCTGGGACTCCAGGGCTGCACAACCTTAAAGCTGAAAGATTTAATATCATGTCATTAACATTAGTAGATGCAACATGCAGCCAAATGTCTTTGGTATTAAGATTATCAATGATAGGTGTATTACAATTCTGCTTCTGTTAAGATTTTTTTTGTAGCTCATTTAAATCCACATGCTGTAACTGTTATTGTTCTGTACACAAATGTTTTTAAGGCATGAACCAGGGGATTACGTGTGGGGTTTTTTTTTTAATCAAAGCCTATTGCTGAAGCATCAGCTATAATGATGAAAAGGAAAGAGCTGGCTTTTTTATACTGTAGCTGATATCAGCGAATGTGCAATTCATCACTTCTTGTTTCACCACAAAATAGTTTACATGTGCTGTACATCCAGATGTCTTAATGTTTTCCAAATCTTAATATTTTTCAAATGTATCAAGTGGAAATTTTCCTGTGTTTTCTATTTTTTACATGTCTATGTCTGTACAAAGTCATTGGTAGAATTTGCAAATTGATCTTTATTTAAACGTATTCTTTGAATAAGTTTTTGCCAACATTATATATGATCCATGTAATCTTAGGAATAAACAAATGGAATGCAGGCTAAAACAGGTACCAAGGGACATTTTTCATTATTTAACTTTAAAATTTATCTAGGATCTGTAGGTATGCGAGAGAAGAGAGCTGAGATTGACATGGAAGCATTACTTACTCATACACATTAAAATTTACGGATTAAGACAATAAAAGAATTACCACGTTTGAACTCCAGTGAGAGCACATGTGTTGCTGTCAATGGTATACTCTGGTATTATCACATCTGCTGTGACATTTTTCCTGAATAAACATTAAAGTGTTCCTACTATATTAAGACTGATTCATATTGTAGGATTTTCTCCCCATATATTTACCTTAGTCCCGTTACTTACCATTAAAATACCAAAGGACCTAATTGAAAAGGTGAGTTCCACCTCCTAGTACAGCCATGAATGGCCCTGGAATCAGTGGTAAGATTGAAATAATCAGGCTGGGGGACAAGTACACGGAGAAGTGGTGTTTCCTGCTCATCATCTGCCCAGCAGCACCTGGAATTTAGCATGGAACCAGGGTATACCCCAAGCTACAGGTAGAGAGACTGGAACTGTGCTGCAAAAAAATAAATACTCTGGCATACAGAGCAGTAATCTCAGCCATTCTTGCACCCCTTTAAACGTTAGCTGAAGCTGCAGTATGATGTACAACATCCAATGAGTTATAACTCCTTATCTCTCATACAACTCCATAGATGTTGAACAGTGATTTGGGTTTGAGCCTTGCAGGGTAGATGGCCACCGTGATCATGTCCATCTCAATGAGTACCTGTGGAATAACTGGCTGTAATAAAAAATGTTTCCCTATTTCAGCAAGGAGCTGAAAGAATGGACTATGAATACTATTTTTATGCTTAGTACTCATTTGGCAATGTTAATCTTAGAATAATCTCTTGCACTCCGTTAAATATAAAGCCTTTATTTTTCTCTTCTGTGACATATTCAAGGGACATCAAAGTCAATTCATTTGTTTGGTGGGTGGGGTCATGGGGCATCCAATTACCTCAAGGTTGAAATAACCACTAATAGTTATGCTTCTGTTGCTATGCTGAGCCAAAGAGAATGCTTTGAAGATGCAGATATATGTGATATTAAGTTGACTGCGGTCCAGGGATCTTTCAGATTACTTTTTTAAAGTAAAGTAATTTTTTAGAGGTACAGTGAGCTATTTGGCATGGAGTCAAACTGCTAAACAAGCCTCTGTAGGCTCATATGAAAACTATAGTCTTGCCTTTTTTTTTTGCCTGCTAGCCTTGTCTCTGGCTTGTTTTACCTCGCTGTTGTGACTATCCGTACCTGCTCTACTCCACATCAGACTTCCTTTCAGATGACCTGAGAAGTTTCTGTTTCACTGTAGAAGCAACGTTTGGAAATCTGAGATACGATTGTTGCAAAATCAGGCTGAATCTTCAAAATACCAATGTTATTATCTTAATGTTTTTGGTAATTCCAACAGCAAAAGATCTACTGAGTGCAGTAGGGGTAGAGCAAGCCTGTTCTCCAGGGCAGTGATGTTCTCTGATGAATTCAAAACAGCTGTGTTATGGTAAGTTCTTTGTGTGCACTAGCATTTACCTCTTCATGGAGCTTGCCTTCACTGAGCCAAACTCCATCTTTCAAACTCCACTGCCGTCTTTACCTGTGTAAATCTTCAAAACACCAGAGCAGTCAGTGTATAATGCAGGCATACCTATGTATTGGTGCTGGTACATATCCTGCAGTGTTTACTGGTACCTTCACACTATCCATTGAACAAAAAAGCCCTGACTACACAGTAAAAAGATGCTATGCATTTTAGCCTTATTCAGCTGTGCTTCAGTGGTACTAAAAGTAGTACCATGTGTTGTCAATCTAGGCCAGTACCTAGAGCCAAGTGTCCTAGAAAACTGCTCAAGTCATGAACCTGAATGGGTAAGATAGGCCCATAGGGTCACGACAGGGGCTCCTGCAGCACCAGTTTCTGTTGCAATGGACTTCTCCCTTTTCTAGGTCATTCATCTGGCTGTTTGGCCAGCTCCTCAGCAGCTGTGGGCAGCTCTTCCTGCAATCCCTCAAACGTGTTCAACAGCCTTGGCAAGGTACACCATGTTAAGTAGCCCTGAACTGAAGATAATGTCTATGTTTAAATGAAATCTGAACTGAGGTCTTTGTGAAACAGGGCACCTACTCAGCATCTCCTTGATAGCCTCTGGAATTGAACTGCTCTAAAGAGGAGCAGAATTCAGTCCCTTTCAGCTGAATCTCAGATAACGGGGTCTTTTCTGAAATGCCGACAAACTTTTTTTCCCACTGCTTGCTTGCATGAAATAAAGGCAGGGATCTTCTCCGTATGCTCCTGCCTAATAGAGTGAGATGAGCTGCGTTTGAACACCGTCACTGCAGTAGGCATTTCCCTCATATACTTCATTACAGGGACAATATTCCCATGGCAGATGGTGTTTTCAATATTGTGATTTTTTATCTGTCTTGAGCAGAGAGAGGCAATGTGGTGAAGCCAGCCAGTGTCTGGCTCGGCGTCTGCCAGCATGGCCTGCCCTGGTGCGGCTCTCAGGATGCTGGGCAGATTCTGGGTGAAGGCAAGACTGAAGAACTAAAATCCTTGAGTGAGGAATCACCACGTCTCAGACGCCTTTTGGCGAAGTCAGGGCAGTCACGAAGAGCTCACTACAGATCAAGCAGGCAAAATTAAAGTTGTCAGGAGCCCTTTAAAGTCAGTAAATTCTGTGGGATATTGCCAGGGTTTGAAGACCAGATCTGTATTTGGCAGAGTTTCTCACTTGCCATGTTCTGAAAATGCCTTTTATCTTTTCTTTTGTACTTGTCATTATCAACTTCCATATTTCCGTTATGATTCTCTGGGATTAAGGAGCTTAAAATAATATTTCTGCTCTGCCCGATAATGACTGTGCAGCCTCCCCGGATGGTAGTCAAGTTGTCTTATAGATCAGAGAAGTTTTATTATTTCTGCAGGGTTTTTCTCCTTTACTTCCACATGCCAGCTCCAAAGATTCTGTATATTTACAGTTAATCATCAATGGCTTTAGTTATAATAGCTTTAAAGGCTCCAATGTATTCGAAGAAACCTGCTGATCCCTTTTTATCCTAATAGGTCAGCAAACACTTTAAGCCTTGAAAACCTGACCTTGCAAGTCATTAGACAATGCAGCACCCAGCATGATCCAGCCCACAACTGGCTTCCATTAAAATAGAGAATCACAGTCACATCCTCGTGTATAATAACGTGATGTTGTCTCCTACTGAAGTTTTGACTGGAGTGATTACAATTTGAACTAGATTTGTTTGGACTGATAGGGTTTTTTTCCACCTCTGGGCCTTTGTTGAGTTCTCTTTACAGCAATTGGTATCTATTAGCTACTGCAAAATCCTGTTTCAACATCCTTTGCTCACTGTGTCCTGCCCAGTTATTATAAAATACATACATACAAGGGGATTTAAAGCTGATGGTAAAAGGTTAAATCATAACAGGTCTTACTGCTCCACCCATTACTGGTCCTTAAATTCCACGCTGCATCATTTCTGTGCAGCAACAAGGAGTCAGGGTCTGGTAACCCCATAACGCTGGCTGTCTGCATGACTCCTCAGTCTCTAGAACACTTCAATGCTGAAGCCCTGATGGAGCTATCAAAATAGCACACCTTCAGCTATGAAATGCGTACAACAAAGCCTGCAGATGCCCGCTGGGTCAAGTTCAGCCTGGAAGTCAAGGATGACAACTTCTAGAGACTGTTTTCAGGCACCAGAACCTGGGTCCCTCCTTAACTCTAGATATTTAACTGAGGTGTTTTAATTAGGAGTGTGGTCACGCTAGGCTGCTTCATATTCACCACAGAAAGACCAAGATCTGAATTGTTTTCTAGAGGTGTCTATTACTTCTACAATATTGTTTACTATACAGGGAACCTGAAGAAACTCTCCAAATCCTCTGATAGGCACCTAAAGTTTTGAGAGTTGAATGTCAGCTCAACAGAGGAGTGGCTGTGGGATTCATTGTGCAGGCAGAAGATGTTTTCACATCCCCAGTCTGCTCATTTAGACCAGGAACTTGATCACAATCCCACTGCCACCACTACCATGACATGCTCCCCAGCGTGTCCGAGGCTGGTACATTGTCAACATCTGCTCCTGGAGATGCTTGATTGCCTAACAGTGTGCTGGATCAGAGGGAAGCCAGCCCTGCAGGTAACCTGGTGAGCAGAACACTCGATGGTAGCATGGGATATGTGGGTTCAAACCCCTTTGTTTGGAAAAATGAAGATCAAATCTCCGTTCACTGCCTTACAAGGGGGCTGTGTGGATGTCACTCTTTCTGTGAGAAAAGTCAAGCTGACAGGCAGTTAACTCCAGAAAATAATAGAGGTTCTTTTTCAGGTTTAGAAACTAGATCA
This sequence comes from Egretta garzetta, assembly GCF_000687185.1. Lineage (NCBI taxonomy): Eukaryota > Metazoa > Chordata > Aves > Pelecaniformes > Ardeidae > Egretta > Egretta garzetta. The sequence goes on from NW_009259596.1 coordinate 1,310,950, forward strand.
GAGATAGGTACCTGGTTGGTATCTGAGAGCTCCAGCTTCTAGCACTTACGCCTGTCCTAGAAGTGTATGGCAAGCCTAAGTAACTTAGGGGCTGTTGACTTTACTATGCAGTAAAAGCATCTAATAGGTGTTGAAAACCTGAGTCAAACACCTTGGTCACATACCCTGTTTTGGCTCTATGAAGAATTTACTGCTCTGAGCATCTGTCCGTGCCTCACGCACACAAACACACCCCTGACATTACTGCCCTGTTATTCTGTGGTTTATAGCTGTTCATTAATTGCTCCCTAACCCAGTTCACTCAAAACAATACAGGCTAGAAGAAACCTCTGCGAATTAAAGTGTGTAAACTAACCTGGGCAATTTCGGATTATTTGGGTTGGGCAGCTGTTAGATAGCAGCTATGCCAGTAGGTGAATGGTAGCATCCCTGAAGACATAGAGGGTAACGGCAAATGCTGAGCTGGAGGCAGGAGCTGCAGACAGAAACCGCATCTTCCTCCACTGAAGTCCTTGTGGACAGACTTGTCCTGCAGCTCCTGGGGTCTGAATGCCTGGCTTCAAAGCAATATTCTTAAATTAACATGAATAACTACCTGCTACACATGCAAGTCTGTAAATGAGACAAAGAGGGCCAAAATCAGGAACTTCTAAATGTTTGGTAACTGTATCTGTGTCTGGGGAGTCCCTAGGGACTATAATGAGTCTATAAAACAAGTTAACACCTGCTCCTCACACTTTCCTTAATTAAAATTCAGTAGATATGCAAGTCATTTTAATGAGTGATCTGTGGCTCCACAGGAGCCAGTCTGGAGGGGAGGCTGTCTCGACAACACCACACAGTTTATGCAAGGCAATTACCACGCTTTGCGTTGGGCACACCGTCTTCAGTGCTGCTCCAACCTGGGCAATCAAGCTTTTTCCTAGGGTCTGAGGGACAGAATATTATATATATTATAACTGTTTAGTCATTATATTTGTCCCCCAGCTTCACAGTTGTTTCTAGTTTGGACTGGTACTCTCCTGAAAAAGCTGTGTTTTGACTGTGGGAAGGTCAATTCATCTACGCTGACCTGCCTGTAAGGTATCAACACTTGAATAACAGAACCACCATCGCAACACCACAGAGTATGGTCCTGCAGCTACCAGGAAAGAGCTGGTACAGTCAACACACCCAAGCACAGTGACCGAGGACCGTACACCATCCAAGGGCAGCACTTGCACATCTTAGCAAGCCTTTTCTTGTCCTGAAGAGGTGCTTCCTGCCACGGGCTCGCTTCAATTTCGTCCATTTGGGAATGTAAAACCTAGCATTGGTTTCTCCACCAGCTCTGCCTCCTTCTGGGGCTTGGGGAAGTTGGGATGATCCTGTCCCTTTCCAGTGTCCTGGTCACACATTTTCTGGGATGTTTGTAAGTGAAAACACCACACTATTTATTGCCTGGTTCAAGGTTGTCACTGCCTCTGCTGGGCAAAGGCTTTCTACACAGAGTGTAGAAGATCTGGGTAAGGAAAACTGCTGAGGACAAAAGTCCTTTGGCACATTTAAGTAATTTGACAGTAATTCAGCCACAGACAAGTTGCTGAAGTGAAAAGTATGGCTAAAGTCCAAGTGGCAGCTCACTTCAATATGAAATGAAAGAAAAATCAAGGCTTGATTTACAAGGGCTCTGGTAAAAATGCTATGACACAACACTGGTAGATTTTTCCCTATTTGTCTCTTAAAATCTTTCACCAAGTAATATTGAGGGACTTAGCCATATTTTTTTTAGTTTCAGATGGAATATTTGCAGGCTTTTTCTCACCACATAACTATACTAATGACAGTGCAAGCTACACTCAATACACAGCTTGGAAAAAAGGAGACTGAGGGGAGACCTTATCGCTCTCTACAACTGCTTGAAAGGACGTTGTAGTGAGGTGGGGGTCGGTCTCTTCTCCCAGGTAATGGGCGATAGGACGAGGGGGAATGGCCTCAAGTTGTGCGAGGGGAGGTTTAGATTGGACATTGAACATGATTGCACGCAAGCAATTCATGGGCTCTCCTGGTTCATCTTGACGAGTCCTGCAAACATACAATTCCTGTTCTGTTACAAAAGCATTCTCAGCCTTTCACTTTTCCTGCCTCTCATTGAATATTCCTTTGCAAAATCTTTCAGCCTTCCTTTTCCACTTCCATCATTTTCCCTTACTTCTCGTGGGGTTCCACACTTTCCATCTTTCCTCCCCCCTGTCTGTGAACAGTTGATCAAGCCCATTTTTCCAGTCTCCACACACCACCTTAGCCTGCCAACTAATGATCAGTTCTCAGCTGGTGAAGCTGTGGTCTCCGTCAGGTTTATTTTGGTGGACAAGTGGTGAAGGCTTTGTGAGCCAGACAGTGTGCCTCCATACTGCAGCCAGGTTCATAAGGATTACAGACTATCTCGCCAGCAAATAGAAGGGGCAAGCTGCACAGTTTGTTTCCTCAGAAGGTCAGGGAAAGCTGTACAGCCAACTTACAACAACCTCCATATCTCAGCAAGGCTCTGGACTCAGCATGACTATCCGGAGCTAAGACTCCTTCTGTTTACAACTGGGGTACACTGCACGACTAAAATGTGTTAGACGCAAAAGGTATGAGAAGATGAAAATTAAAAGTGGGAACGCGTTTCAGTTTTCCACGTTCTCTCACAAGAGCCATCTCTTCCTTCATCATCTGCCTCGTTTTGTTCGCCAGCACAGGAACTTCATCAAAGCTCTATTTTGACAGAAATGTGCCCTACTTACCCTTTTACCTTCCATCCCCCCGCCTGTACAGGTGAAATTACCGGGTGTATTTACACAGCCATGTCCTCCTTTTTAATTAGTCCTAATACAGTGCCAGCATACTAAAGGAAGGAAAGCTTTGTGCTGGTGAGGTGAAGAGCCCTGATTTAAATAGATGGAGCTGTATTCCTGTAACATAGCAGATTCGGGATTTGGGTGAGTAAATTGCACCAGCTCTCACACTCACACGTGCGTAAGTGGTCTCAGGAGTCTTGCTGTAAAGCAGTCTACCTTGTAACACATCGCCTCGGCATACAGCTTTAGGTGTCTTAAAGCTTAGTTCTATAAAAAACTCGTTTCCATAGCTCCTGGCCACTTTCTGAAACTCACAGATTCTGCAGCTAGGGAGTAGTTTTACATCTGATTATTTTTTTAAAAACCAGTTTGCTTATTTTTGTAAGGCAGGTAAATGTAAAGTTAATATACAGCCCCGCTATAGCCACAAATAATACAATGAAACTTTGTTCTCCAATATTTCTGCAGGGGTCTGATCCAGTAGACGCTTACCGTTAAGTTTATATGACATAAATATGGTCTGATATAGTTTGATTCAGCAGACATTTATTTTTCTGCTTTGTTTATACTGTACAGATAGTGTCATTTATTCCTTGAAAGTAGTCACAGATATAAAATAGAGACCATATGGCATATTTGCAAGCTCTGGGTTTTTTTATAACCAGATCTGAGAATATGTTCCTCTCCATTTTGAATATAAGTGATTCACTTAACATTTTGTATTTAGGCTTCCCTTCTAACTATGCTGCATTAGCTTTTGCCATTGCCAGTTTCTATAACAATACAAGTCATCTTTATCAGTAAAGATAAGGGAAAATTATTTACTCCCTGTCCTTCAAATTCAGTTTATATTTCTGTTTTGGCTTTCTCAGGGTATTTTTACCTCTCAATTTCTACATTTTTCAGAAGGAGAACATTAATAGAGACATTACTTTTGGCACCGCTAACAATAGCATTTGCAACCTCAAATGTAAAAATAAAAATCGTACATCGGTGCTTCAAAACCATGACAATGTAAAATTTATGACAGCTACAATAAAACAAAATATATCGAGCCCTCCTTCAGATATTTTTGCACCTGAATCACACACTCAAGCTTCCTCTTACAGTCATGAAAGCTTTTAATCACATGTCCATTAAGTTGTACTTCAAAATGCAAGCCAAGTATCACCAAGTCAGTCTGCAAATCTTTCCTATTGAATCCCCTATATTATTGGCCAGCATACTATGATATCCTGGGTGGCCTGAAGGTTAGATAGACAAGAAGTGCACAGAGATACTGTATTTGCATGCTAACCAAGTCAGCGTTCTGGTCATAAAAATAGAAAGCCCTTATCGCTTTCCTTCCCTTTGCTCCAGCAGATATTAAAGAAGTGTAACAAGCCTTGGAAAACACAAGATGAGGTGAAGATAGCGATAGTCATTTCCAGAAAATAGGCTCATTTTCCCTTCTTTTTTTGGTGTTGGACCAGGCCTGTTGTACATCATCGTGATGTTTGTCCATGAATGAGAGGACTCTCTTGGGACCCTTGCAGATAACACCCCCCAGGGTGCGGCTGGAGAGGGTATGTTCCATTAAAACACAGATAATGGGATGTCTGACACTGGAAAGCAATTCTGAGTAACCATGTATATCTTGCACTCAAATTTCATTATCCAAACTTATTTCCTAATCACTTCTGTAGAAATAGCCATAGATATAAAAAAAAATCAGCAATAGTAACGAAACACCCGTTAGGCGCTCACACACGAAAGTACCAAGCACAGCTGGGGCAGAGCGATGAGATGGAGTAAATTTTACCACAGCTGCTGAGCCTACTTAGGAAATAAAATAGATTAATATTTACACAAACAAGAAATTAAAGGGCTTGATGGTCCTGCCTGTTGTCCTTCACTACCTAAAGGGCAGGAAAATTCTGAATCACAAGATAATTGAATTTTCTGAGCAATAACAAGGGTTGAAAGCATTTGCTGTGAGCATATTGAAACTATATAAATATGCCTAATTTCTAGACAGAAGAAGTCATTAACTTGGTGTTGAGGCTGTAAATAAATTGTTCATTCAAGAGGGAAACTTAATACTGCATGCGCTATTAAAAACAGATATTTACGGCACCGCAGCACTTAATTTTACAGCTGTGTTTGTGAGCTCCTTTACACTTCATCTGGGGAATCTTTTGCATACCGCAGTAACTGCAACCGGCAAGAGATCCCAGCCCTGCAGGCAGTGGCCCCGTCTCTGCAGGAGGGGCAAGGGAAGGCAGAGGCAGTGACAAATTGCCTGACTCCACTGTTGGGGTCAGGATTAGCCACCACACTTTGAAGGGGCTGAGACTCTGCCTTCAGAGCTTTATGGAGTCCTGGCATCACCCGGACCTTCCAGGGCAACATTGGACCATGTACCTGCCACTTGCCTCTCCCGGCAAAGGCTAACCGGCCATACTAGCTCCTGAACGGGGTTGGGGTGGAGGGAGCCTTGCCCGAGCCTCCAGGATGAATCCCAAGGCATGTTTACTACTGCCCATGCCGTCCTAAGGGATACTGCCCTCTCTGCTCACATAAGTAGGGGAAATCGTAGGTACTCAAGCGGCACACTCACCCCATTTTCACTGATGGTCACTGGAGACTTTTGCAGCTGTTGAACCACTCAAACATCTCAAAAGACAAGAGTCAAAGTGAGTTTTCAAATAAATAATTATTAGCACAACGAAAAGCTACCTGTGGGAAGGGCATAAAACCACAAAAAAACATCCCCAAACAACCTGAACTATTCCCTCTTATCCCCATTGGCCTTAAATTTCACATGATTTAGGTCTACACTATTACAAGGTTGCTGAGATGTCAAACCCCAGCTACTTTGATAACTCGCCAGTTTAGCAGAGAGTTCAATTAGTTGGGGACAGCCTAAACCCTGTAGACTTTGGCGTCTTGCCTGCGGCTGCGCATATTTTAAACCACAACCACCCCGCCTCATGCAACAGTGTATAAATACCGCAGCTGCAGGGTTCTAACAAGGGTAAGATTTCCAAAGCTAAAGACTCTCTGTGACAATGGTGCTAAAAGGTTTAAGTGGGTTCAAATAGTCCAGTGCCAGGCCCAGCCAAAAAAAATATCTTAGAAAGAGGGAGGGAGGGATCACTAAGGAGAGGAGGTAAGAAGGTGGCTCAGGAAACACCTAACACGTAACACTGGTTTAGTAAGATTCAAGGAAGGATTTGATGTTCACCAGCTAACCCCATCAAAAACTTTGGAAGTGTTATAAAACCTGCTACTTCACGGCAACCTGTAACCATTTGAGATTAAAACGAACCTTTACGAGGGGACAGATCACCTTCTTACTAGGGAGTTTTTTCATTTTTAACATCTGGTGTGCTCATTATCAGTGAAGAGATATGATTTGACATGGGCCTTGGGTTACTCAAATTATAACTGTATGGGGTTTCATTTTATTTTATTTTTATCAGTCAAAAAGTGCTAAGTGGGAATGGAGCAAGGCGTGAAGCAAGGATTATTGAGGGTCTAAAGGAAAAATGTCAAGGCGGAAAAGACAAACTTAATGCACTGAAACTGAAAGATCATTGAAACTGAGAGAAAGGGTGGCTAAGGAATGATTTGAATCCCATGCCTGGGATTTTTTAAATGTTGTCACGTGACTTGAAAGACTGTGAACTTGAAAAATGAGGCCATTCATTCTTTCCTATGACACCACATCACAGGTAGCAGGTGACTACAAGCCCCCTGAGGTTGTCAACACAACACCATTCCCTCCCATTTCTTCCTGGGCTTCCTCCTTTTGAAACTGGCCTCGTAGGTAAATTCACACTCATGAAGCAAGTAGTCTAATGACTGGACCAAATGCTTTCACAGATTAGGCGCACATCCATACCTCGATGAATGAGAATATAACAAATTGAATGCCGGCTTTGTGTTATGACAGTTAGAGAGTAGATTCTTCTGTCTCTATCATTACCCTCATTCCAAGGACAAGTAACTCATTAGAAATGGAATTAGCAATGAAAAACTGAGGTCCTGATCATGGTTTTCATGATGGTGTGCCATCTGACTCCAGCAAATTAAATCTTTCTGAATCTCAGTTCTCTCATCACAGAATGGCAATAGTTCTGTACGTGTGAATCACATCACTATTATGGGATATAACAAAATTATTGCTCTAAAGGAGTTGTGTGGAAAGTGTTCATGCAAATTAGCAGCTGGGGCAGGAATATGAACTGAGTTGCACTGGTTTTAGGGGAGCAGCTCCCCCTCCTTCCTCTGCCTGTTGTACACCTAAATTACGGTGACCCGCTTCCATATACAGTGACAAAGCAGTGGTGTTACACCCTCAGAGGAGTCTGATTTAAAAACTAAATAAAAACCACTTCCAGGCTTCCCCTCTCCACTGAAGTCACTCAGGTTCTTCTACACACTTAAGCTGCTTTTTTCACCAAACTCCGTAATTACCTTCTAGAAGTCCTGTGACACCAGCCAGTAGCACCAATCCTCCCCTGATCTCATACAGTTTATACATAAAACAAGAAACTAAAAGTTTAAATGCTGCTTTAAGTATGATTTTTAAAAAAGCAAATTTTATGTTAGTGAAAGATTTAATTTTTCCCAGTCTCGTGTCTCTCAGAGCATTTCCCGTCCTTCTCAAAACAACCAGGGAAATTCATTGATGGCATAAAGGTGCGCTGTTATCAAATGCAATTTTACTACTAATTTTATTTTTAGTAGTAAGTAGGTTGTGTGTGAAATCAGAATTAAAAAAGGTGGGGTTTTTCCACGTCTTTCACACCCCTCTTAGTTATGCTTTGAAGCCTTATCAGCATTCCCTTGACACATTTTCTTAATATTGGTATGCCAAAAACATCTCTCTGGAGTAACTTTAGAAAATACCTACCTGTAGGCCGTCCATGCCAGAGAACAGAATTTGCCAGAAGTGCTTCAGAAGAAACCCCTATCTACTTCCAGGATCCTCCAAAATATGAGCAGATCTCAAGCACTCGTGTAAATATCGGTCAGTCCAGGACACTGTCTCCAGACTTGCGACTATGGGGAACAGCAGACCCAGAGTCAGTCTCAGTCCTCTCTTCCTGAGCCCTGACTTTCTGTGCATCACCAATAGACATAGATGCCAGAAGATCTGCTCAGCAATTGCTTTAGCAACTGTCTCTGGACATATGGGCTCCAGAAAACTTACTTGGAGGCTACACTAGCTTTCTTCTGGATTTTTTGGTAAGGAATGGAAGGGATTGTAAGAGGTCTGGTCTCCCCTTGTCTTCCAGGTCCTCCTTCTCCATTTTTTACATATCCATGAACATAGAGAGAGAGTGCAGTTCTATATAATGTGTTGTGCAGCTGTTATACAGGTAATATTAAAGGGTAGCTTTGGAATCATTACATGTTTGAGAGGTCTGTTTGTGAGGTCTCCATCTGCCACCGTGTCACTACTGGATGCATTTTAATTGCTGTCCCAGTCATTTGCAAACTCAGCGTGCCAGGTCTAAATTAGCAATGGACATGTGCACTTTCAAGCTATACATACTAAAATGAAAAATAACACTGAAAACAGCAATAATACTAAACCTCTGGACAAGAGGCAGACGGGGATCTTGGGGGACTCTATGGGAGAAGGAGCACCTCTCTTTTCCTTTCTAACTTCACTTCCAATACCAGCCTGAGCTTACTGAGGGCCTAAGACTTGTCTGCTGAGAAGCCAACTCACAGAGAGAAGCTGCAGTGTACCAATACTCTGGTTTCTCTTCAGATGGTATAAATGTTTCTCCTTTTACTAAAGTTTTCCATGGACAGGAACAGGCACAAGTGTTGAGGAATTCTTTGAGGCTCCATCTTTTTTGAGGGGAACTGTGGTTGTTTAGCGTGGAGAAAAGGAGGCTGAGGGGAGACCTCATCACTCTCTACAACTCCCTGACAGGAGGTTGCAGTGAGGTGGGTGTTGGTCTCTTCTCCCAGGTAATGGGCAATAGGATGAGGGGAAATGGCCTCAAGTTGCGCCAGGGCAGGTTTTGGTTGGACATTAGGAAAAATTTTTTCACTGAGAGGGTTGTCAAGCATTGGAACAGGCTGCCGAGGGAAGTGGTCAAGTTCCCATCCCTGGAAGGATTTAAAAGCTGGGCAGACAAGGTGCTTAGGGACATGGTTTAGTGGGGGGATGGCAGGGTTAGGTTAATGGCTGGACTTGATGATCTTAAAGGTCTTATCCAACCTGGATGATTCTGTGATTCTAAGAGTGTAAGGACCTCTGCCCTGAAGGTTGGGGTCTCACTGCACATCTCTCATCATGTCCTTTCTTGCGGAGGGTATGGTACTGCACAGCCCTCCCCAGCTCTGCTCAGGCAACACTACTTTGCTAGGGAGCGGGATGCAAGTCCAGCTTGCCTCCAGCCCTTCCCCGCTGCTGGAGCAAGGTGGCTCACACAAGCAGTGCTGTCAAGCCAAGGAAGAAGGGAGGGGAGGCAGAGAAAAGAGGCATGGGATGGCTGCGCTGGGTCAGGCCTCCCAAGGCACAAGCCTGGTGTGCGGATGCTGCTGTATCATGCTATCGATTCCCAGTAACCCTGGTAGCGTGCAGAGCTCTGCACGGAGAACTGCGATACCGCTGTGCTATCAGGGTATTGCCCCGCACTGCCCGTGTGACTGATAAGTGAGCACATAGCAATTCACAGCTCCTGCCTGAGCAGCACCGACCTTTACACTTTCTTCAAGGCTCTGCTGGCGCGTGATCTCTGGAAACAGCCTGGATGCTTTCCTCAGAAGGGTTCATCTCAGCCAACACATACAAACCTTGATGACAACACCTATCGCTGGCATGGTTCCAGTTGCTTCAACGCAAAGACTCAGCACGTTCCCAGTTCCCAGGGTTGATGGGCGTCATCGTGCAGCCAAGCGCTGGGATGGATTGAAAGCACATTCATTGCGTTACAAGTGTAGAATTTGTGTTTGGTCACCAAACCTGATGAACTTCTTAGCTGAAAGGATAATCTAGTTTAGAGAATATGAGCGCTTTTTCTGTTAGGAAGGCGGCTTTATCTCTACTCAGTTTTTTAAGATAAGGGGATAATGCCCCCATCGGTCAGCAGGGCCCATATGTACAGGTGGGATAATGCACTCTGCTGTGATAATTTGAACCAAGCTTTCAGAAGTGGTGACTTGTTTAGAACAAGTTAAGAGTTTTTAACATTATAGGTACCTACATCTAGTAAATGAGATGGCAGACCTTGAGTATGGTGAGAGGACTAGCCACTAACCTTTTAAAGAGATAATTGGTCTATCCCCAAAGCATATTATCTGTCGAGTGATCTGCTTATTCACACAGACTCTGGACAACAGAGCATTTTTCTTTGTCTAACAGTGAATCAAAAAAAATTATGTATCCGTAACTGACTGTCAAGATCGCATTAATCATCATTAAACAGTAAATTAGTAAATGTCCAGTCAGGAAATACCACTCAGCTTAGACACATTTCCTTCTTTTTTTTTCTTTTAACAACAGTTTATTGTCTTCTTTTTAAAATAGAAAAACATGGATATTTTCGTATGAATAGCCACAGATAGCCCCACCTTGGCGAGAGAAAGTAAGATAAGCAGTGAGTCTAATTTATCTTCCCTGATTCATACTAAATCTTGATCACCGAGGCTTGGCACTTGACCTTGGTTTGGATCCTGGTTCACTGTCTGCATCGCACTCACGCAGCTGCCGGGCACGGGGTGAATGCTCTGCAGGCATGGACGGCTCTGAAGCACCGGTGAATTAGCATTGCAGGCTTTAGAAACATTTGGCCTATTCCAATAGATTTTGGTAGAGCAGCAAGGGATTTCCAAATACCGTTTCCCTTTGCAGGTCTGCAAAGCACGTAGCTTGCAAAGTAATTTGATTGCCCTTCCCTTCCCGGTAGCCAGCCGGCCTGTCCACACTCACACAGAGCTCTAGGCTATAGAGACACTCGTGCATAGAAATACTCCTGTGTGTGTGGAGTTTGCCCAGAGAGGAGAATATTGCTGGAGGGAATAAAGAGAGGTGGTGTAAACAGCAGATGGGAAGGTGAGAGGCAGGAGAAGGGCAGAGGCTGGGGGACCTGGGGGGGGTGAAGCTGCAACAGCCAGAGAGGAGGCACAGGGGCTGTGGGCAACAGGGGAGTGGGAAACAGATGGGAAGAGAGGCAGATGGATTAGGACACAAATATATAGTAATACAAACTTCTTTAAATCAGTGGGTCATGGAAAAATATGGTTTGCTTCCAGTCACTGCTAGAGATTGAACTGGATGATCTCAAGAAGTCCCTTACAATTTGTTGGTGTTTTTTTTAGCATCAGCCCTCCAAGTTGCAACTGTTTCACTTTACATGAGCAGCTATGATCAAAAGGTTTGCCTATCTATTTAATGGTCATGTAGACAAAATCAGATCCCAGCATATGAGAACCCAACAGAGAGGTAATTTGTTTACGGTATCAAATATGTAATGTGCCACAAATAGGATTGGAATTTTTGAAATCAATATTTTTCTAATTTAAAATTCTCATACAAGAATTGAGGACCAAAAGCTCCATACTAATTTAAAAAACAAAACCCAAACCCCAAACAAACCACAGAGAAGATCGCTGTCAAGAGAACTGGCAGGAAAAAATTGTTTAAGTGTGGATGATAAATGCATATAGCAGATCAAGAAGCACATAAGAAATACACGGCTGCTAGACCAGGGCTTTGAATTAACTTTAATAGGTGGAGCCAGGAAGCAGCAAAGAGGATAAAACGAACCATGTGTCCTGGAATAATTAGATAATTCTCTGACACAGCCCACACAGTTTTGGCTGGCTCAGGCCTGTTTCATGGCCAGTTCCCTGTGTTCCGATGTGGTCCTCCATCCATTTCCCTCACTCCGGACTAAGTTCCTCTGCAACCACAAGCAGATGTTCTCCAGATGACAATGCAGAATGGAGAGAAGAAGCTATATAGGAAGGTTTTAAATAGCTTGTGGGGTCCTATGGCATCTGCCCAGAAACGGTGGTGCTTTGGAGACCCTTTAAGAGCAGGCAAACGAGCACGAAGTAGGAAGGAGATATAATTTTATAGATCTAAATGCACCACAGCCTATGCTCTTAACATATCTCAGCATATCCGTGGGGGAAAAGACAGGGGGAACACCGCATTTATGTGATTGTTTCTCGACATGTTGTACTCTTAAAAATGCCCATCTGTCATTCGAGATGATTTAGTGTGCTCTTCACTTAGAGCCGTTGTCAGTCAACTAGAGCCGTTTCGCTAATTTACAACTGTGTCAAATCACAGCCTTTACAGAGCTGCCATCTTACCCAGATTATTTTTAGTGCAGGTGTCTCGCTCACACAGAAGGAAGCAGCAATATATTGTGATCAAACAGGACTTGAAAGTCCAGAGTGCCAGCACCAGCTCTTCATCAGGTGCTAGCTGACTCATTGGCTTTTAACGTGTAAAATGAGTAACTAGCAATTACTAAGGCAGCAGTTGGATAAGAGCGTGACACCAAACTTAACAGGAGTGGACAAACGCTGTCCTAATGGACACTAATGCTGACTCTGGAGCCAGCTAGTTAGCGCTACTAGAGCGTTAGGAAATGGGAGTCACGCGTGGGGAATGTTACCATGTACGAACGTCGGTGTTTGGCGCCTTCGCTTCTCCCTTTCCTG
>NW_009259596.1:1324477-1325153 GCF_000687185.1 Egretta garzetta
GGGGCCCCGGGCAGCCGGGACCCGCCGTTGTCGCTCGGAAAGTCTGGCTGCTTTATTGCAGTTTTTGCTGAACGCCTCCGTGGATGACAGCGCCTGTAACTAGGTGCCCTTAGCTGTGCTGAAATGTTGTTATGCTTAGCCTGATGTTGGGTGTTCATCCCCGTATGTCATAATTGCTAAATGAGCGGGGTAATGACGCGTAGTGTTTCGAAAGGGTCACTTGATTGCAGGTAAAAATCTGCTCACAGCACCGCAGGCAACGTGAATTACTTTTAAAATGTATCGCATGTGCTCCATTAGACGGTATTGCTCGGCGGGGCAAGCCCAAAGCCCCTGTCGCTGCAGGAACTAATAACGGCATTGCTGAAATTCCCGCTGAAGCGGGGACGTTTTGTTTGCATCAAGTGGCAGTATCGAAGGTCCCAATCCTGCAAGTTTCTGTTGAGCACTCTGCTCAAGGATTTCAGCGTAGCCAGTCGTGTCAACTTAAGTATTGTAGTACTTCGTTTGTGCAATCTTCACCTTATACTGCAATACAACAGCGAAAAAAACCCGAATATTAACCATGGAAACATGAAATGAGCAATAAAAAGTGATGTATATTCCAAAAAGAAAAAAAAAACAACAACCAAACAAAAAGCCAGGGAGCAGTTTACCCTACTATATGTAGCCATAT
>NW_009259596.1:1325207-1327902 GCF_000687185.1 Egretta garzetta
CGACACTGCTGATGTGCCAAGCTTCACTAGTAATGTCCCATGGAAACATTTGGTGGTGGTACCAGCACTACAGACTAAGACAAATGGGAGAAACAAACAGGAACTTTCCTGCCCACGAGCAGGAACTCGGAAATAAGTTGGTTTTAGAACAGTGAAAATTAGGACAGTGGAATTTTAGCTGCAGTTAATGGCCAGGCATTGATTTTTGGTTGGTTAGAGGGTACACCTTGCTGAACACAGTTTAAAGATCCATGCCGCGTTGTGCCAGAAGTCTCAGAGAATGGGGCTGGCTTAAGAGGCCCAGGCAAGGTCCCTCCATGATTCTTCTGAGATGCAATAAGAACAGTTAAAGGCTCTAGGCACATGGCCTAAATATTCTTGTGCCATCCTGATTTCTGCCTGGTTTAAGATTCTTGGGGCTGTTTGCAACCTTTGTGAGTTAGAACAATCTCAAGGTTTGCTAAATTTAGCATGAGGTAAGTTCTGGCCTGATACCAAAGTAACCTGGGATCGTGACAGCTTCAAGTTCCTCCTCTGAGATCTGAACTAACTTTGTCTTCTTCATCTTCAAATCAATACAAATAGTGGAAAGCGGAGTGGAGAGTAAGGCGTTTGCGGTGTGGTTTCGTTTGGGTTTGATTTTTTTTTATTATTTATTAAAGGTTTGCGGTGTGGTTTTGTTTGGGTTTGATTTTTTTTTATTATTTATTAAAACTTAATTGGTTTGAAAGTTTCTGGGGCAAATAAAGTTCCAACCAGATTTAGAAAGGAGTTACCAAAAATCGCATGGTACAAGCAGCCAGAAACAGTACCATTAATAGCATGGCCATAGGAAGAGGCCCTGAAGTCTTTTTTGGATGTGACTATCCACTCCTTGAAACAAATTAACTTTACAGGCCAAGCTGTGATGACTTTAAACTTGTAACTGTTCCCTTTTAATAGTAGTCTGGCTTGTAAAATCCGTTTCTACAGCCCTGCCAGGAAGGTAATCAGAGGGAGTTATGAAGTCACTTATTTGTGCCTTGCTTTGTAGGCACGAAGGAGGCCGCGTTCATATACGCAGTGACGTCGGCGGGCCTCGTGCATTCGGTGACGCGATCGTGCAGCGCAGGAAACATGACCGAGTGCTCCTGCGACATGAACCTGCGGCACGGTGGCTCGGCCAGCGAGGGCTGGCACTGGGGCGGCTGCTCCGACGACATCAACTACGGAATGTCGTTCAGCAGAAAGTTCCTGGATGTGCCCATTAAGAACGTAACGGGCAAGAGCGGGAGCGGCCTGGCGGTGATGAACCTGCACAACAGCGAGGCTGGGAGGCAGGTAGGTGTCACCCTTCGGAAATGGCAGCAATTGCTTGTTCGGTTTCATTGGCGAAATGGCATCAACCAAATGAGGCCTGTCCTTGGCGGCAGGTACAGGTGGGGCCCACGGCAAGAACCACGCTAACGCTGCCAGAGCAAACGTGTACAAACCCGGAATCAGAGCCGGTTTTAACTAATTGCCTAACTGAACTTCACAGGTTAAAATAAATCACAAAATAAGAATTACATCTAGAGTGCCAATCAGAGTCATCTCAAACAGATATTTGATATTCTGTAGAAAACTTGAAGTAGCCTTGTTATCAGCCTAATACATTAGGAGATTTTTCACTAATCGTTCTGTGACTATCGTGACCTGCATTTTTAATTCTCTTTACTACTGAACGAGCAGGCAGCCTGGACACGAGGCATCGTTACCCACCCACAGCCTGGGCTCCGCGTCTGTGAGCAGAAGTCTCAGAAGTCTCGAGTCGTCCAGAGAGGAAGTGGAGAGCTAACCCTTTCTTTTAAAAGATGAGATGGAAATGACAACTCTGTTTTAAAGCAGCTCACTGGTTAGGGCACTCATCAGAGGAGTGAGAGGAGACTGGCTTTGGGTAGCTCTTCTTCAGCCCAAAGGACTTCGGACCCATGGCTGCAGAGGAAATGTGTGCGTGGGGGGGTGTGACGTGGGGTCCTCCTGCCCTGTTCGGCAGAGGATGATAAGCGGGGGCAGAAACAGCCAATGCAGGGAGATGCGAGCCTGCAGCCTAGGGCTTGGGGCTTACATCTGGAACGGCAGAGACTTGGGTTCTGGTTCTTGCTTTAAAATTAGTTTCTCTGCCGTACCTTGGAGTTTTTAACTTCGTAAGTGTTTAATGGCTCTCTCTGGCCCCATAATACTTTAAATCTGTTCTGTTCAGTAACACAGCTATAACTGAAGAAAAGAAACGGAGACCCTCTGGTTTTGACTACACGTATTGATGGGCTCCATTGTAACTCAACAATTTCCTGTAGCTAGCAGCAGCCTCAGTGGGTTGTACCGAAAACAACTTTCCTGTCAGCCATAGACGGGGAATAGCCATAGTGAGCCATCATAAGAGCCATGGCAATATCATTGCAAACCATTTTAATTTAAACCAATTTTTACAGTTTACAAGGTAATGTATTTTATTTAATTTAATTAAGTTATGTAGTTGGAAAACCAGAAAAGCTTTCGGGGACATAGGCCCTTTTCAGGAGGAAAGTAGAAGCAAACTTTAAAACTAAGTAGATGCTGAGAACAGTTACTGTGAGTTTAATTAGTTGCTGGTCAGCTAAATCATCTCCAAGGAAAGGTGGTTGGTATTGTGTAGTAGGGAATGTTAATAAGAGGAACAGAAGATTCAGTGATTATT
>NW_009259596.1:1327952-1365154 GCF_000687185.1 Egretta garzetta
GGGGGGAGACAGTCATCTCCGTAAAGTTCTCTCTCTTAATTTCATTATTTTTAATAAACAGTACAGGTATGAATTTTTATTTTAATACTCATCTTTGTCGTTAGGCAGCAACATTTTCTCAGATTAGGGTGAGAATCGAGGTGTAGGGGTGACGAGCACAAGGCTCCAGAGGAACTTCAAAGAGAAACAGAGATGTGATTTCTGTGTTTGGGTGGCAGCGGCTCAGGTCTCGCTGATACCCTGTTCTCTTGTCTGCCTATGTTAGCAGCAGCAGCAGTTTGCTGTCCTTTCGTCTTCAGTGACCTTGTTCACTTGTGGTCCTCCAGCACCATCCTTGTGCTCACTGCTCACTCCGGCAGCTGTGCCAGCACATCTGCCTGGGGTCTCGCTCTGTGAACTGTGCCAAGGAGCCATTCAGCTTTAAAACACCTCACATACACACATGTAGCCTAGAAGAGAAGTTTTTCTTTTGGGGTTGCTTTTTTTAAAGTTGGATCAGTTTCCTGATCTCATCTATAGTGGTCACACAGGCAGTTGGGCCACCTATGTGATGGGGACAGGGCTGGCTGGCAAAGGGGAAGGGTGCATTCAGTCGAAGGTAACATATTTTCAAACAATGAGCTAAAGCTACAAGGGGTTAGAGGATGTGGTTAAGCAAGCCTTCATTTTCCATGAATAGTATTTTTGACAGGATCCAAATTGTCTTACCTGCTGGTTATATGCATGAAATTATAATCGACTCTGAGTCCACGTCTTTAATGTCCTGCAACTGTGGTATCTTTGATTACTATTCATGTTCAGTGGTACCTCATGAAAGCAGAGTTTTAGACTAGGCTGCCAGACTCTGGGAATGTGCTAGAATCCAGCCCAAAAGGATCTGTCAGCTCCTGAGGACTTTTCAGGACTTCAGGCTTTTCACAGTACTGAGCTCTCCAACAAGGCTCTCAAAGGATGCTGTCACAGGCTCTTTTGGTGCACGTGATACATATGCTCATGTATTTTCCAGGACCCTTTACTGGGTTTTTAAAAAATACCCATCCACTTGCAAGCCTGAAAGGCTGGAAGATCCTTATTTCCCTGATTTTGTACCAATGGTGTATTTGTTGTTCATTATCTTGGAAGAAAATATGCAGAGTATTTAGTCAGCTTCCATGCATAAATATTTTGTAACTTCATGGCAAACTGCATGATAAAGCAAATATTTTGACCCCTGACCAAAGTGAAAGAGAATGTTTATTGTTGGTACTTGGGATTTCTAGCAGCAATATTAGCTGAAGTAAAGTTTAGCAGAACTCTTGATTTTTGTACTTTCAAAATCCTTAACTAGGAGATGTTGGAAAATGTTGACCTTCATGTTTTGGGGCTTACAAGAAGGATTTTGGTACCTTATGACCTTTTGTAACAAATACTATCATGTTCCTGGTTCTGTGTCTTGCAAGAGCAGTCTTCCAGGGAGATGTTTTATGATCAGCCAAAGCAAGATGTTAGCTCCCTGTGCTGGCAGTAGGGGCAGCGCAAAATGCGTTGGAGTCCAACCAGAAAACTTGCCCATCCTAGCAACTGGGAAGCAATAGCCCAGGGTCATGCATAATTGTGATGACACCATAAATCATTCTACAAGAGATTGTATCAAAGCTTCATGCGGGAATCCTGAGCAACACAGAATAAAACCGCAAATGTTTGTAACTGCTATGGATGGTCTCAGTGCTTCCACGCTCAACCACGATGGTAGTTCTTGCACTGATCTGATCTTCCATACACTACTAATATATGCTGCATTTTTAGATTTTGATATCAGCCTGAGACTCCACCATCAGTTTCTGCTGTTTAGAAACTCTGCCTCCCTTTAGTTTTCATTAGTTTATCCTGAGAGAAAGACTCTTGAGTGTCATCTGCTGGGCTCCTTGCCCACATGGAAGTAACTTGCCCTTAGCACCCAGCAGACACCTCCAGTGCTTCCCCTAACAATTTCTGGATCCTTCTGCCTCCTGTGGATTTTACTATGCCTGACTTGGAAGTACACTTCTTTCCCCAAGCCAAACTGTATATTTTTCCCCTGTTGTTTCTTCCCTAGTTAGTACCCTGTCGTACTGCAGTGAAAGCAAAGATTACATCTGTAACCTTATAAGCCTTACAGCACAATGTGGTTTCAAACTACTTTGAGATGCTAGCTACTTGCTATGATACAAATAACTAATCATTAGAAATTGGAAAACACTACTAAGTCCCTTCTGTTTGTAAGTTGTGTGTAAAATTTATCTTTCTATATAAAAAAAAAGGAATCTCAAATTCTCATCTGCCTCAATCACTATTATGTCTTAATGAAGCATTTTCTGACTACCCAGTGATTTCCTTATTGATAGATCCCAGAGACAGGAACACAAGGTCACGTCTGTCTATTAAATAGAAACTAGCCTGTGAAGGAGAGAAAGTATCTACAGGAATTACTGCCCGTTGATTTGCTGCTGGAAGAGTCTGTGTGTGCTCTGGGGGAGGGTCTTCTTGTTGCAGTAATCTTATTTCTTCTAGAACAGGGAAAAATATCCAATCCCAAAAGCAATCCACAGCACCTGGAAGTATCTCCTGTGTTGGTGCATCACTTGACCAGGTTTAGTTTGCAAAGGCTAATGGCCATTCTAGGTCAGGGCATACACCTGCTCTTTTCGTGCTAATGGTCCTTTGAATGCCTTGCTTGTTTGGCTTCTGTAGTAACCTCTACCAACAAATAGGTCCTGCTCACTAACCAGAGATATGACCCCAAGCAAACACTTTGGTCATGTGTATTTTTAATACCGTTTGTGGAGTTATATGCAGATACCAACTCAGGCTTGTGTCAATATCTTGGGGCAGAACATGCCAGGAGGCCTCAACCCCCACTGAAATCAATGGATTTAACCATGTTGGACTCAGTGACTATATTTACCATGGTGGAAAGTCCCAGTTTAACACATGGGGTAGAAATAGCTCATTTTATCTGTTCCATGCCTTGACTAGCTCTGAAACTTTGAGGATGGCATTTGTGCTGCCTGAGCTACAAATAAGCAGTCTGGGACTTGAGTTTATTTCTAGTCATGCATAGGGTCAGTAGGACTCGGTAGGATTTCAGGGCTCTGGTCTCACTGCAGAATCGGGGCTTAAGAACAGGCACAAATCAAACTATTTTCTCACAGAAAATCATGTCAGGGTGTTAGATTTGTTTTCTGTTTTTTCTTCCCTAAGAGAGTTTGAGAAAGATACAGATTGATGTTGATTAATACTTGTGGGGGCTGTGGAGTAAGTGAAGGTTTAGGGTAAATTTTATTAAACAGCATGAAGTTGGGGGGTCTTCCCCACTTTGTGGAAAATAGTGGTTCCTCCATAGAAGAATAATTTGAATCCGTATTGACCTTGTTTCATGAGAAGTTTAAAGAGAAACTTACTATGAATTCACTGAAAATTCACTTTCTCTGTTACTTTTCCCAATTGCCTTTATTGTGGAAATTAAATATGAGGGAAAAGGTTAGTAAAATGGACGACACTAGCGTGGGCTTTCCACACCATTAACCAATGGCTTGTATGAGTCTACAGGATGGCTCCAGAGAGTACGTTAATGGAAAGGTAAAACAAAATAAACCCAAAATTATGATAGCTTGTCCTTTTGCTCTATCCGGGCATGTGGCAATTTTTTCTGTGCACTTTTCCAAACTATAATGTGAGATGTGTCACAAGTCTAATTTTATAATTTTATACTATAGCTGTTAGGCATTCAAGAAGGAATTATTTTATTGATTGTCTGCTGACTATTTGAATTGAGGTCCCAAGACAAAGTTACTGCTCCTTTACAGATTCCAGTTCTTTGAGGCTTGGTCTCATATAAAGGGAGCCAAAACTCTTGAGTGTTGCAAAAACTTGACGCAGGCCGCAGATTCCCAGTGTTGGTCAGGCAGTTACTGTTCAGCCCAGTGCTTGCATCCGCATGGGTGCAGCAAAGCAGCCCGCCTAAGGGTTTTTCAGTGTTGGTAATAACTGTGGAATTTTTGCCGAAACATTGAAAGGTATAAAAGTAATGTGAGTGCAACTGTCAAATTGTGTTAAATAGAGCCGTTATACTACTGGAAACACTGGGAACCCATGATAGTATGAGTATGCCTAAATTACAAGAACAGAGTTTAGTCCTGTAAGTGGGAATCACCTGAGATTTACCCCAGAATATCTGAGTTGAAGATACCTTTGCTGAGCCATAGTGGCTCCTTTGATAGACTTCCCCTGGAGCTCAGGGACGTGGGCATCCTCCTGCTCTTCCACCACTGGTCTGGCCTGAGGTGCCTCCAGGCCGTATGCTGCGCGGCCACGGGTGCTGAGCCACGCTGCTCGCACAGGCACTGCTGTGCAACCGCAAGCCATTGCTGGGCCTTAGTTACAGACTGCTCTGAATGTTTAGTGACCTTGATGGTTGTTGCAAGGCACCTTTAAAAGACGGCATAGACCTGCCTGGTCTTCCAACGTAGGAACAGTTGCTGTCACCTGCCATGTCCCCGCTTCCCCTCCTGCTATTCCCCATGAGGGCCGTTTGCATTCCAGCAGCGGGAGGAGCGACACGGGACATGTCGGTTCAGGTATTTAGGATCTTCCAGAATGAAAAGCCAGCCCAGAAATGCAAGCTTTCATTACTGTGATTCGGTATTGCTACGTTATCGCCATGGCAAAGTGCAAACGCAGAGCACTTCTGAAGATCAGGCATCCCACAGGGGGGTCTGGAGTTGGAAACCTGATTCCTAACATGTATCCTGCTGTGCTCTGGCTTCCCCATCACTGAAATGGCAGTGGCAGCTGTAATATTAAATACTTCGAGGCCTCTGTGTTACTGGTGTCAGGCAGTATGCCTAATGAATGAAAGACCACATCCAAATGTCATTCTCCCTTTGCTTTCAGGCTGTAGCAAAGCTGATGTCAGTGGATTGCCGTTGTCACGGTGTTTCTGGATCCTGTGCTGTGAAAACTTGTTGGAAAACAATGTCCTCCTTTGAAAAGATTGGCCGTTTTTTAAAGGAGAAGTATGAAAACAGCATACAGATATCAGACAGACTGAAAAAAAAGCTACGCAGGAAAGAGAAAAGCCAGCGAAAAATACCAATTGGGAAAGACGACCTGCTGTATGTGAACAAATCGCCCAATTACTGTGTCGAAGACCAAAAATTGGGGATTCCTGGGACTCAGGGAAGGGAATGTAATCGCACCTCAGAGGGACCCGACGGCTGCAACCTCCTCTGCTGTGGGCGTGGGTACAACACCCACGTCGTCAGGCACGTGGAGCGGTGTGAATGCAAGTTTGTCTGGTGCTGCTACGTGCGCTGCCGGAGGTGCGAGACCATGACCGACGTACACACCTGCAAATAAGATGAAATACAGAAAACACGGCCAAACCATCCCGCGCCGTTTGGCACACACAACAGGGCAGTAATTACTCTTACCATGTGGGACTGCAGGGGGGTCAGCCTCAGGGGGAACGGGCATTGCCAAACAACGGGTAGTCCGAGCATTTGGCGTATGAAAGAGCAACCGAGTGAACAGCAGCTAAAACAACAAAAAAGGACTCCTGATGACACATTTGAACACGTGTTCAAGTCCATGAGCAGGGACAGACACTAAACTTTCCAAGTCTTTAATAGCCACAATGTCCTGAAGATCCGTGGGGTCAGTAGGTGCAGTGGAGAAAACTCAAGGTCTCACTAGCCAGAGACTGAAGAGCTAAGAGGGCATGTAAGGCACGTTGGATATAATCCTTGTGCCTGTATTTTTAAAAAATGAGGCTAGATGGCTTCACTAGATGGTTCATTTCTACAGGCTTTAGCAAAGAAAACAAAGGGGAAATGTTCTGCTGTTGGCCATGAAGCATTTGCTTTGCAACCATTCAGAAAGCTGTCTTTGCATGGCATGCCGAAAAGTGTCTGGTACTGAGCAATGTGTGACTGCAGAGAGCTGGGCACTGCCTGGGTGGAAGAGAAGGGTCCATTGGTGTGGAGCCAGCTGTGTCCAGAGTAGAGGGGCTGGAGCACAGCTTGATGAACATGACCGGTGTACCAAATAGCAACCTCAGGATTTGTATAGGTTATCTTTCAAACGCACAAAGGACAGGTCTGAGGAGGGACATACATAAACACAGTTTGATATTTGAAGGAAATAAAATCCTTTGCAGGCATTTCCTCAGTATCTGAACACACAATTTGCAAGTCAGCCGGTTGTCACCCCACTGTTGGACTGTATGCAATAACCTGCCATGTTCAACCACCTCGCTGGTCATTCACCATCATTTTCACAATTAATCATATGAGATTCATCCCAAAGAAATCAGCCATAAAGCAAAAGATTTTTTTAAAACATTGCTTTCTCTTATAGAAGCAGCAGCTAGAACTTTTCGCTAGGTTGCATCCTAAGTAAGCTCAAAGTACAATGTAATTTATGGATTGGCTCACACCACTAAAATATTTAAACTGTTATTGATAACATTTTCACCCCCTCCATATGTTGGCTCAGTTTTATTTTACATCTGTGAAAGGTTGTTTATTTTTATGCAATGATTTAATGCCTGGCTTAAAAAGCATCACGTGAAAGGATTTCTGTTGTTTAAATGTGCAAAGACCTATTTTTGATAAGACAAGAAAGTTTATATTTTGTAAATATTTAAATTATGCAAGTTATGTAAAAGGTTTCCAAAACCAATGTGGTAAGATTAGTTGACAGCCTTTGACATTTGCTGGTTAGATATTTGTTTCTATTGTAGTAGCCTTTAACTGATTTTTATTTGCATGTGCAGGGGGAAATTAGTCAGAGAATTACATAAATGTTCTTTTTTTTTACCATCAGGGTGGTTATAATTATTGCAGTTAATACACATGGATGAGAAACACTCTGATTTTCTAAATGATCAGTTAATTAATACTCTGTATACTTTTTTTATTCTTTTAAATCCATTTTACAAACAGTGAAAACCTGGCTCCAGCAGTGAATGCATAACTCCCATTGGCATCAAGGGAACTTCCAAGGGTTTGCAATCCCTTAACTTGTTCCATGCTAATAGTGAGATTTTAGACAGAAATCATCTTAGACTGTTTGGTTGAGGCTTTCAAAGTTACTTTGAGGAAGTCATTTCCTAGTTGTCAGTTATACTCTCACGAAAGATGGTGACCAGATTCCCTGTCACTCTTTATTGGATGTGTAGGTCAGGAAGAAGCAAAGAAAAATCTTCTGTGTTGTGGTACTTCACTGCCTTATGTGGTGTATCTTAGGAACATCAGTTCGGCAACCACGAATTCCTTTATCTGCTGGTTCTTCTTGGACCTTCCCCTCACATTTGGCCAGTCTGTCTCCATTGACCTAGCCAGATAATTATCCTGAGGCCACAAAATCTGCTGTCTATGGGAAGGGTGCTCAGCGTGCCAGTTGCTGTCACAGGAGGATTCAGCACCCTCCCTGTGAAAACTTGGATGGGGAGGACACATCCTGGTGGAAGATCCTGAAGAGACAGTTGTCAGCCCCAGGTTGCTCCCACCTTCTAGCAATGAAAGTAAACCCACAGGCCGTGCCACAGCACCTACTGGCAGCATGGATGGGACATGCTACTGGTCACTGTTGATGTGAAGGTTTTGTAGAGCCCACCTCTCTCTCTGAATCTGCCCCATGTCAGGCTGCTGGCAGAGGTAAGTGCCTCGGTGCCCCAGGTGAGACTGCTCCTAGTGGTACCTCCACAGAGTTCAGTGTTGAGGTCGCCACCGTTTTGTTGTATGGGGCTCTGGCAGGAACCGGCCGCTGCGAGTTCAGTGTGGAGATTAAGATCTTCTCTTGAAGCAGCCCCAGTCTGTGTCTCAAAACTATCTGAGCTTTTACCTGATCTAAAGGTTCTTCCATGCCTCATCTGTAAAGTAAGGGAAATCACCAATGTACTTCTCAGTACACTGTAACTTTGGGCAGGGTGGGAAATGGGGAGAAAAAGGTTCTGGACTCCTGGGCCTAAGGTCATTTTCAGGGATTTGCCCAGGAGAAAAATCTCAGTAGGCTGTTCCTGAGGATTTGAAGAGGAAGGGCGCTCACATCAGCATTGCATGGGGATGGGGAGCAGTCATGATGCAGCCAACGCAGTCAGGGCGTCTCTTGCCTGCTTGGGTAGCCAGTATTTGATGCTGCGTTATTTTTGAGAGGTCATCTAGTTCCAAAAAAATCTCTTTTTGTTCTTAAATGTTGTTAATAAAAGATTTTTTTTCTGGTTTTGTGGGAGGGGAAGAGTTTATCTTTTTTGAAGAATGACAAAAGACAATGAAGAGAAGTGGTGACATACATGGTTTATGAAAGCTAAAATGGCTGAGCAAACAAGGTCAGAGGGGTTTGAAGCTTCACTGGCAGCAGAAGGACCCATCTTGCCTCCTAGAAGCTGAAGAGGGCTATTTCATGGGAGGTGGCATTACCCTTTCTGCGCTGAGGGCAGAGCACCGGTGAGAGCAAGTGCTTGCGGTCCGAGGGGCTGCTCCTCGCTCTCCTGCGGCACTAACGCCGGGGGCGTGGAGGGGGAAGAAGAAGCAAAGCCGAGTGCTTTGGGGAGACTGGAGCATGAGCCCCTCTCTTCACCTGTCACAGTTGAAATTCCCGTTTAGGTGAAGCTCCGTTGTACCATATCTAAGTTACATTCATAAACCTAGATCTGGATGGGCAGCATCTGTAAAAGGAATTCAGGATGGGATCAGGAGATGAACATTGTTTTACAGTAGCATCGGGACTAAAGAAATTATCTGACACCTATTGCAGTATTTATGCCACAAAACTGCCTTTACTCCTTCCACACTCTGAAAAAGCTCTCCTTGGGTGAGAGCAAGAGGGACAACTGTCTGTAAGACAGCATGCCTCTGCTTTCAGAGAGGAGCCTACATCCGGCGTCTGTGGTTCAGCTGCTTCTGTGGGCATATGGCACTGGGATGAATTTCATTCACTTGGTTTAATAGGGTGGAGGTTTTTTCCCAGTGCTGAGACTGGAGGATCAAGGTTGTTGACTTTGAAAACATAGCCTTATAATACTCTTGTATAGCTTTGCAATAATACAGCCTTTCTGGTTGAAAGTAGCTATGTGTGTGCTTATCTGAGCAAGCAAGAACAGAAAAAAAATTGGAAAGAAATTCACAGTTTGAGTGGGGGAAAGGTCTTATCTCAGTCCCATTCCCTCACCCTGGCCTTCTATGCGTGGAGCAGCAGTTTGTGAAAAGTAGCAAACCTATGAAAAATGACACAAGTTTACTTTGAAGAAAGGATAATTGTCACCTTTTCTGAAAGTGGAAACGATATATGCTATTTTGAAAACAGATGTGCTTGTGCACTGGCTGCGTATTTTGAGAGCAAAGTTGTGTTGTTGACTGAAGGGCTGACGTGCTCAGAGGAGTCACTGCAGGAATACAGCTGGTCGGGCTGTTGGCATGCCAGCCTGTGCGTGCACGGGCAGCTGAAGAACACTGTCTTGTCCTTGCCTGTTGGAGATCCCTTGTCAAAGGATGTGTAGTGCATGGAGATTGTCTCCATGGCTATCAAAACATCTCTGTGCTGGGCAGCGCTTTTCAGCGAATGGCAAGGATGTGAAAGGTTTGTGTAACATAAACAGCAACAATTCGCGTTGGATGTCCAGAGGAAATGCTGTTAAGAGGACATCCACTCTGGCTGAGGTTTCTGATGGAGCTGAGATGCTTGATTTCATCGAAGGATGAGGTTGCACAAGAGAGCAAACTTGATTTTAGGGCGGTTTCTCATAGATCAAAACTGTCACGGATAGGCCAGGTAAAGTGCTGAACCCAGACCACCTCACTCTGCTGGCTAAAATTTATTAAAAACATGTCAAAGGGTCATCATCCCACTGTGGCAGACTTCATGCCAAATGAGGCACTGTTTGTCTGAGCCCTCCAACTTATGGCAGATATCACACAGGGTGGGATATCAGGAAGTATCAGAGTGGAATAAATGTTATTATTTGTTGTAGAAAACCTTCACAAAAAATTGTGAATCCTCTCCTGACTGTATCCCATCTGTCCTACCAGGTAATCATCTGGAGTGCCCAGATCCAGTAGCAGTAGTAACGGTAACATGACTTTATTTTTCATTTCATGCAAGGATTTGCAAAAGCAATTTTTAGGATTTTACACACTTTCATAATTTTTACTGCTAGTAAGTCGGCAGGGGACTACTATAGCTAACAATGCCTAAATGAGAAACAGGGCTTCCCACCCATACGTCCAATGAGCATCACTAAGGAGAGGAGGAGGAGGAGGAGGAGGAGTGTTCTGATTATGAATGGGAAACTGTGGAGAAATAACACTGCAAAAGCAGTGGCAGATCTAGGTTTAAAAAAAAGAAAAAAAAAAAAGAATAGGCAGGTCTCCTCATCATTAGCCTAATGCTTTGGCTACCTGGTCACTGCATTTGTTTCTCAGCCCGCCTAGTTTGAAATCTGTGGTTTGCCAGTTAGGACTGTACAGTAACCATCCGAGTTGTGACTACTGGGCAAGTCCTGCTGCAGAGCCCAGTGCAGTTTTTGAAGGACAGGCAAAGACTGAAACAATCAGTTGGCTAAAACTGTGTTTCCTAAACACAACCTCCTGTGGTTTGTATTTCTGGAAGTCAAATATGCTTTCTTCCCCTCCCACAAATGACAAATTCATCCTGAAGGGAATGGTGCCTGTGAACTCCACATTAATGCTGCAGATAATTAGTGCTAAAATACCCGTGCTCGTCCCAGAGTCTGCTGTTAGACTGAATCAACAACTGTGTAATCATAGAATCACAGAATCACAGAATCGTTTAGGTTGGAAAAGACCTTTAAGATCACCAAGTCTAACCGTTAACCTAACCCTGCCATCCCACCACTAAACCATGCCCCTAAGCACCTCACCTACCCTTCTTTTAAATACCTCCAGGGATGGGGACTCGACCACTTCTCTGGGCAGCCCATTCCAGAGCCTGACAACCCTAATCCCACAGGTAGTTCTGTTAAATACCTAATAGTTTACTCAGTGAAGAGTGAAATGGGAATTAATCGTCTCTGGCCGCTGTGTCAGCTCTGCAGGGCTGGAAGCATGGTGGCAGGTAGGAACTGTGATTCATTTCACGGCCAGCAGATAACACTGACTGCCGATCCCTCTGGCCATCGCTGGAATCTGGATGCCAGGGCTGACTCTGAAGGGATGGATGGCCTTGGGTGGAGGGGAGCTGTCACTTTGTTTGCACAGCAAAGAGGTGTAATGGATGAAGCGTCTAGGAGAGTGAAGGCAGACGCACACGTGGAGTTTAGATGCACTAATGGAACAGAGAAAGAGAGTGCGCTTCATTACCGGGCAATGCCACATTCCTGGTGAAACTTTCTGCTGGACCTGAGCCTGCAAGCATGAGCACAGTTTGTCAAGATCAGAGCCTATCTCAGGGTCTGGCTGTTTCGTTTTCCTCTCAGCCTTGCTGTGTTCATGACTATACAGCGTAATTTTAAATGAGCTGCACATTTTCCTTGTTAAGACTTCAAGAATCATCAGCTTAAAAATCTGGGGTTTGTATTTTTTCTTTAATGTCAAGTTATGTGTGTATCAGGATGCCTTATGAAAATGCTGAAACTTCTGATTGGGTACGACTTCTTATTGGGCAACAGGACGAGGGGACATGGCCTCAAGTTGCACCGGGGCAGGTTTAGGTTGGACATTAGGAAAAATTTTTTCACAGAAAGGGTTGTCAAGCACTGGAACAGGCTGCCCAGGGAACTGGTCGAGTCCCCATCCCTGGAGGTATTTAAAAGAAGGGTAGGTGAGGTGCTTAGGGGCATGGTTTAGTGGTGGGATGGCAGGGTTAGGTTAACGGTTGGACTTGATGATCTTAAAGGTCTTTTCCAACCTAAACGATCTTGTGATTCTATAATAGTTTTCCCCAAAGCCCTGAAAATGCGTATTTGATTGTGGAGCAGAGTAAAACACATTTCATGAGCATTTCTGTTTTCTAGAGAAAAAGAAGCTTGATGCTATACTAGGGGTTAAAACCAGCCTGCAGTATTATTTACGTGGATGATAATTTACCCTCTGTGCTGTACCTTGTGCCTTGTGTCAGTAGCACAAAAGCCAGCTGACAACTGAAACAATATCCCATTCTCTTGCATGGACCAATCTGCCCCATGATCTAAGAAATTAATTTGACACTCTATTGTGTCTCACTACGTGCTAAATAATTTTTTGATGTTTTCCAAGGAACTATATATCATTAAGAGGGTCAACGTGCAGAGGAACACAACATCAAGATACTATTCAATTCCAGTTTAAGATGTGGTTTGGGTTTTTAAAAACCAGTTCTGGCTAGTCAGTGCTGATTATGGCAATGGGAGCACAACCAGAGGTCACCTGGTGTTTAGAGAACTATGCTGTTCAGTTTCACACTTGCTGGCTTTGGAGCTGGAGGCTGTAGCCTGACGGCAAGGCTGGGTTTGCCCACGAGGTTGGCTGAGCGTGTGCTCAGGCTCCCTACCCCCTGCCCTGAGCCCAGCCCCTCCATGGGTTTAGCGGTACGGCTCACAGAAACACTCCACAAACAATAGATTTGGGTCAGTTTGGAGCAGCAAACTGCAGCAAGGACATGGCAGTAAGAACTCGGGGAGGTGACCAGGAGTAGTGGCTCCTTGAGCTGACTGTGTGGCCAGCATCAGAATATTGTTCAGCTATGGTTTCGCACTTCACAGGCATTGAAAACTCCAGGTTTTTAACATAAAACAAATGAACAAACCCAAAACTCACACAGTGCGGATGGAGAGTATTTGACAGAAGTTCTGCAAACAAAGCAGCTAGTGAAATAAGCCCATTTTAGTGATTGCTATGCAAGACATTTAGGTAGAACCAAACTTTTGGGATTATCCAATGCTACAGCCACCTCCTATGGACATTTGATGATCCCTCGCAACATGCTAACACAGTGGCCTCTCAGGAAAACAAGGCAGCCATGTACAGTAAGAAGGGTTGATGGCTCAGGGCAGGCACATTTTCCATTGATCATTGACTTTATGGCACCACAACTTGCTTTGGGTCTCTTGGGACTAAACAGCACTAAGGCAAGCCAGGACAGTATTGTACTGTCTGCTGAGACCATACTTGAGGGAACACAATTCTGTCCTCTGAAATAACCTTGAAATATTAGTTGGGTTCAGTGGGGTTCTTTTCCATTTGCTGATTATCCCATAACTGTGATGCTAAGAAACCACTAAACCTTTCATGTTATAGTGCAAGATCAGCAAAAGGAACAGAACTAACCAGCTGCTTTGGGCTGCCTCCAGGGATCAGAAACTTCCCATAGAGGATGGAGTGATTTCTGTGTATTTTACATAGTATGCAATGCAGCTGGACGATTACAGCGCTCTATACTGCTCCCTAACCCTCTCCATGTATGCTCTAAAGCCCTGAAAGTTAGTTTTCATTTCTACGTACTTCAAGGGATAACAAACAGACAGTGTTAATTTTATTTACTAATACAACACAAAACTTAATACAAGTTATAGTTATCTACTTTGAGTGTTAGGTGCTTTTGAGACATCTATGAGGGCTTAGATAAAAAAGCCATAAATCAAGACCTTATCCACCAAGTTTTCCAATGGGAAGGATGATTCAGCTGCCAAGATCTGGGAACACGAAGCTGTGCTGATAAAGACAATGTTGAACTATTCAAGGCCAAGGAAGATAATTAGCCAGAGAGGATTGCCATATCATTTGATAGGAAAAAACAGTTGCAGACTACGTTCCACAGAAGATAGCATTCCGTTCCACCGCCATCCATCAAGCTCAAAGAGGAGACACGATTCCTCCTCAGATAGGAGTGCCTTTTTTAATGCCAGTGAGGTTATAGCCATATCCTGCATGGACAACACCCTAAGAAAGGAACAGATCTTTTTCTTTTTGAAGGAAAAGGTGATTACAGATTTACAGAATGTAGCAATTTTAAAAGGATAAATGCAAGATTAAAGGATCTGAGTTGCATGTTCTAGAGAAGAAAAGACAGGTTCAGGAAGAACGTGAAAGACATCGAAGGGGAGGGTCGTAAATTTTTAACTTGCAAAGAATTAATCAGTAATTTTCAGCAAAGAAGTTTTGGATCGTACATGAGACAACCTATCTAGATGGACAGTAAAGGATAGGAAGAGACATCTGAGGAACCTGGTCTATGAAGGATGCATTAGAACTTGTTTGTAAGGCTGAAAGGGCTGACTAAAGGAGCATCAAGGAGGAACTAAAAGTGGGTTTAAGCTAATACTGAGATAATCAGGAATGTAATGAAACATCTCAAGTAGAGCACGTTCTCTCTTGCCATTCTTCAATTTTTTGCCTGCAGGGAGGCAGCAGCAGGAGGCGGCTGAGCCCAGGTCTTTGAGTCCTTTTGGCACATTGCTCAGAGGGTGAGCAGCAGTGTCCCTCACGTCTCTAGTACAGCATCAGAAACTACTGACACCTCATGGTATCATCAAACAGGCCGAGAGCTGTCCTTGCACCTTCCTGCTTCGGCCTCAAAATTCCCATCCAGGTTTCCTTTTCAATTTTCTTCGCAAGGTCCCTTGTATAAAGGCTAGAGTATGGCCTTACAGACATAAAGCCAAAGAGGATTTCATCAGTAACAAGTCCCTTGCCTGGTATCCATGACCCAAGTCAGTTTAGGGAGCAACTATGGCCCTTCCCATCCTTACACAGGGAAGTCAGTCAACACTTCTGGTGGCAGTATAATTACTTTATTTCGTCCTTGAATTTTATCCACCTGACCTCTATTTTATATTCAATCCTTGAAAAAACCCTCACACTGCAGGAAGTCCACCTTAAGAGACATTACATGCACATCAAGCGTTCAGTAGTCATGTCAATGTTTGAGGGAGCCAAGTGCCATGGTAAGGCATCTAGAAAGCAAAACATGCCGAGCAAAGGGAAGCATTTTCCAAACTAGCACTTGGGAAACTGAAGCTGTAAAAGGCTCTGCTGTTTCCAGACAAAAAGTAAAAAAGCTTTGATCATAAAAGACAGTAGGAAAGATGCAGAGGACATACCAAGGTAGAGACCCCCTTCAGCTTCTTTCTTAAGACTCCTATTATCTGCATAAAGCAACGCTAGCACAGCAATCAAGAGCTGTGGTTTACAGTGAAGAAGTCTTCAGGTGGCTTGGATCCCAGTTGGGTGCTGGGTTATGTTATAACCTTCTTGTCATCCTCCTTCTCTTCTCACAGCTGCACTTTTTGAGGTAGACATCCCTCCACAATTTTTCTCTTTTCCTTCCCTCACTACTCTGTTGTCAACAAGCCCACAAGCTGCTGCAAATGTTCCCATCATCTTGCGTAGGAAAATATGCACCCTGGAGCTTTGTCACACACAGGTACTTTCGCATGAAGTCACCTGTACAAAACGCCTTCATCTTTGCAACCGACTACTTGCTACCACCAGCTGTGGGAGAGAGTGGGGAGGCCAGAGAAGTAATCTTTGTGCGTGGTAACTCAAAGGAAATGAGCATACAATATCAGAAAGTTTTGCTTCTTGAAGAGTAATCATCGGAAGGTTTACCTCAATGGGGGGGTACAGTAACCAGCCCACTCAAGACAGAAGAGAGGGGATGGCATGACTAGATCCTGTGGCAAGTCAACAGACCAGGGTGATGGACAAAAGCAAGGAGACCCCATTTGCATGGCCATTCCAGTACAAGTTTTATATACTTGAAGAGTATTATTAAATACAATGTGATACATCTGTGAGGACACAGGTTAGGGAATAAGAGGAAGACTTCCATCAAAATCACAAGAATCAAATTATTTAAGAAGTTACATAAATAATCCTACCATTTTAGTGCTTTAAAATCTGCTGTGTAAAAGGTTTGTCGCAGGTGCAACTTTAAGGGAGTTTAAAAATGTCATAATATACTTAATTCAGATTGCTGGAAAAAAAAGGCACAAATTTAAAAGATACAAGGGCTAAGAGGTCTGCCTTCAGTCTTATTTCCTCTCCATTTGATTTTGTAGAGAAAATTGGAACTTTTTAATTTGATGAAAGATGAAATATTCATTGGCGTTCAAAACCAAAAGAATGAAGACAAGAGCAGTCCAGGGAAACTATGAATGCAGACAAACGTTTTCTTTTTTTCCTCTTAAGCCCCTGCTAAGGAGCTTCAAAATTACTTTGGTATTATTCTGGATCACAGCATAACTGATGCTGTCATACACATGAACAAAACTGTATTTCTGTGAAAATTTCAGGACTTACACCATTAGTTTTCCACAGACTATTGTTACATAATAGAAGTTATTTTCCAACTGATAGAAAGAGGGGGGTTTACTTTGATAAAAAAAAATAGTCAATTTTTGACACGTCCTCCTACACAAGAAAATCTGAAAGATTTAATAAAAGCAGTTTCACTGTAGAAGGTGCATTTATTGCTGTTTTACACTGAACTTGAGGGAAAACCACATTGTTTAACAAGCTAAACATACAGAACAACTCAGAATCCAGCCTTACTCTGGTATCACAGATTATTTATTTGACTTACAAAGTAATTACTAATATTTCTTGAAATTCGTAGTGCACAGAATTAAATTTGTCTCAGAATACATCAACAATAATAGTATTTTGAGTGCCACTGTGTTCAGCTCCCACTGTGGGGTCCTGAAGAATCCTGTGCGGCTTTTGCCCCATGGTACTAGCCAGCAGTTTTTGAAGATTATACCAGAACTCATAACACAAAGCTCCATGAGATTACACCCAGTTCTGTGACTGCCCCTATTTTACAAATACCAACGCTATCAATTATACCATACTAACTTAGTTTCAGCAAAAGTTCAAGCTGGCCCTACTTAAAAGAAACAGATGTTTCCAAAGAAAGCAATGTTTTCTCACAGCTCTGATACGAGCTAAAGAATAAGGCCCCTTCAACTTGGTCCATTTTTTTTTCCATTAAAAGAAAAAAAAAACAAAACAAACTTATGAAGGAAACATTGTCAGTTAAGCTTAATGTCACGCATTGCACAACCCAAGGCACAATGCTTTCTGTAACGTCTCGCCGTAAGAAGAAATTGCCTCAGCTCACATTAGATGTAACGTAGGTGGTAAAGGTGCGTAACCATGTACCCTGAAAGACCTCTCACTGGAAGGCAGGCTGCTTTCTAACAGGCTCTTTGCGATGGGAAATTTATTCCTGAAGTTAGAACTAAAAGAGGAAGCTATCCCATTCTGCCTATTTACTACATGACTGGCCACGATAGCCAAACAGCCATGGGTAAAATCGATGGTTAAGCAGCAGTGCAAAAATTCCAATGAAAACCAAACAAGTTAGCGACAGTACTGCTGCTTAACATGCCAAGCCTCTTCTAGAAAGAAAACGCTTTCACATCAAGTACAAATCCTTCCAAGCTGCTTTGAAATACCATGCATGCTCTTTATATATTTTTGTTCTTCCCCTAATAAACATGATTTATATTGTGCTTCTGATGGCGTATCTGTATTACACTATCATGTATTCTTCCTTTACGGATTATTCAGTTTTGACGGGGGACTACAAAATAAATTTCTGGAGCACTTGGTATCAGAATAACCAAACAGCTTTAATAAAAAGTGATGCTGCCATTAAAAAGGCAGAGGATAAAAAAAAATTAAAGCTCTTTATTAACTTATCACTAAAATCTACATATTCCACAAAGGTTACATACTCACAGCAACATTACGCTGTTAAGAGGACAGTACAACATTTGTCAGGATCTGTTTATTATCCGCATATGCAATTTTTTAGCCAGTTCATCTACAAGATATTATTTACCACAGGCAAACTAAACACTGTGCTTTTAAGAAATCTGCATAGAAATTATTTGATGTTTCTTTTACATTGGACATATTTACAAAAAGGATTTCTATGTGTGTTAGCAATAAATAATCCCAATATTCAAAATGTCAGTGCTCATGCACACACCGACATGATGGTTGCATGCTTTAAAAATATTATTTACAGTACAGTCTCCTTCATAGCCCTCTCCCTAATAATAGCAGAAAGTGCATTTTCTTCCATATTCTTTCTCCTTTCCTTTCGTTTTCATTTAGTCTTGCTTCTGAGGGATACAGCCTTCCATCTCAACAACTTCTGGCCAGCCTTCATACTTGTTTGTGTCCTTGTTGTTCTTTATATGCTATAAACAGAAAACATCGATCTACCATTAACATAAAGTCATTTATCCTGCCGCTTTAACTCACAGCTTTAAAAGAAATTTTATTTACTTATTTTCAGGCCATGGACAAAGAGAAGACATCACTATTAGCCTCTTGTGCTTTGCATCAAATATAACACTCTCAGCATTCACCACTTAATGTAACTTGCTCAGACGAGTGTATGATTAAAACAGTTAAGCCATGCTGGGAAAACATTTTTAAAATTTATTATGGATATTTATTTAGGAAGAGAGACAAGGAAGAAAAAGACCAACTGCACTAAAACATGAACCACTAGGAAAAAATAAATAAGGATACTAAATTCACAAGGCAATGAAAATGAATATTCAGAACTTTAAATACATTATTTCATGTTGAATGTTCAGTTTGTTGTAGTTTCTTTGGGGGGGGGGGGGGTTGTTTTTTTTTTTGGTTTTTTTTGGGGTTTTTTTTTTTTTTTGGGGGGGGGGGTGTTGTTTATTTGTTTGGTTTTGTTCGGGGTTTTTTTTTGTTTTT
The DNA here is from genome assembly GCF_000687185.1 of Egretta garzetta. Classification (NCBI taxonomy): domain Eukaryota; kingdom Metazoa; phylum Chordata; class Aves; order Pelecaniformes; family Ardeidae; genus Egretta; species Egretta garzetta. The sequence continues at coordinate 1,346,651 of NW_009259596.1, forward strand.
TAATTAGGGGTTTATTTTTCCACCAAGCAACCATTTGCAATCAGGTAAGACATTACTGCCTCCAAGAGTTTGCCACTGCTCCTGCACTGGTTCACACTCCCTCACAAAGCTGGCAAAAGAGAACACGCCTTCCCCACTCTCCTAGTACAAAACTACCTTTACTGGTAATTAAAAGCAACAATGACACATGTTGAATTTTAACAGCTAAAGTATGGGAACGCACTCTTTTTCACAAGCTTTGCTACGGCAGCAATAAGTTTTGCCAGAAGAGCAAAGTGAGCAGCTGGGAACACCAGCACTTATCCATCAGAGGTCTACCATCGCTGGTGCGTCTAAGATACAAGTGTTCGGCAGCAAGTTTTAAATTCTTCAGTTTAATTGCATTCATTAAAAAGATAAATACTCTAATTATTGGGATACTAGGATTGACCCCATGTAAGATTTTTTTCTTATTTGTGAATCACCAAAGAATCTTTTTTGTACATTTAAAAGGAGGCAGCCAGTCAAGGAATAAATTTGAAAATAACACTGTGTGCCACTACTGCAATAGCTACCCATCTCAGACAAATGCACCGTCTTTATAAAACATGCTATGCCTTTATTAATGTAAGCTGTTAAATTTAAGTAAGTTACAGTCACAGACCTGTTCAAATGGACTTTTAGTCTTAACTCCTTTTCCACCACAGAAGACCCAGTTGTCTCTGAAGCCAAGGTTAGTAATAGATGAGCTTCCTAATTCAGCGATCAGTTTCCGTGCTTCCTCATTAAGCCTTGAACAAAACAGAAAAGTTCAGTATGTGAATAAAATACATGCCCTTAGAGCTTTCGTTGTTCAATACACCATTCAGCTTTAATCTGATTAAATATAGTTTAAGTCGGTCAATATTGGGCAAGATCTATCAAATCAGATAAGGTTAGTTCTGAGATCAACTTACCTAGTGAGCTCTGTTCTTTAATATTATAATCTCAAGGAACCAGCATACAAACCTATCAGTACACCAACAAAAGCCAAGAACCCTCTCCTGTGAGAGTTTATACATACAACTCAAGTCATGTTAGCAATTCTCCAGGCAACTAAAAAAAGTCAACCTTTAAAGTAAACATTGTTTGCAGGCTCAGGTTGAACCCTAGATAAAATAAAAGCTATTTTAGATTAGATTAATGACCCAAATATATGAAAGAAGTTCTTGTCTGCTTGGATCCTGAAAGGAGGCTGTAGGGAGGTGGGGGTCGGCCTCTTCTCCCTGGTAACAGATGATAGGACGAGGGGGAATGGTTTGAAGCTGCGCCAGGGCAGGTTTAGGTTAGATCTTAGGAAAAACTTCTTCACTGAAAGGGTTGTCAGGCTCTGGAATGGGCTGCCCAGGGAGGTGGTAGAGTCCCCATCCTTGGAGGTATTTAAAAGAAGGATAGATGAGGTGCTTAGGGACATGGTTTAGTGGTGGGATGGCAGGGTTAGGTTAAAGGTTGGACTCGATGATCTTAAAGGTCTTTTCCAACCAAAGCGATTCTATGATTCTATGATCAGTTAATTCAAAATTCAGAATGCTGTCCCAGAGCACAGTTCAGTGCCTGTAGGTCCAAGTAGGATAAATTTAGTATGGAAGGGAAAAAGATTCTGTAGGGTGCTAAGTTATCACTCCAAAACCTCCAAATAACAGCTCTTTATTTCTTCCTTTCAGTTACTATACTTGCCCGATTACTAAACAACACACACCATTTCAGATTATTACTACTTACTGAGATATAGTTCTATGACTCACTTTAGCTAAAATTATGAAGTTCTTTGGAGGTTATTTGCACAACCCAGGCTCCAAGCTTCTAGAGCAATAGGGCAGCTTGTATTTAAAACAAAAATCAAAATAAAAATATTTTGTCTTTTAAACACGTTGGTTCTTCACAATTTTAATTGTTTCCAAGAACTGGCATTTATGATTACCATCACCCACCAGAGGTAAGGTTTTGGCTAACTCTGTAATATCACTACTAAGCAGGAGTTCCTGGCTGTCAGCATGCATGAACCCAACTCACCTTCTTGTTTAGCTGATGTTGTATCTACACACAAGCTTTCAAAACCATCAGCCTTGACATGATTACTAAAATAACCTAACTGTACTTATGTAAAACATCAGAGAGGAAAGGAAGAGCAGCAAAAAGAAAAGTAACAAAACAAGTGAATAGAACAACAGAGAGAAGAGCCACCCTTGACATAAAGAAACATTAAATTGCTTTCTTCTCCTAAAAGCAGTGAATGTGCAGACACTTAACTATTTACTGCAAATACTGCACACTGCAAAGTCAGGACTTTGTCACATGAATGCTGTTCCTATATCAAAAATACAGACAAGTTGTGGATAACAAATTGAACCAACAGAGAAAAAAATGTACAGAACACATTAGCAAAGAGTTAAATATTATTAAAGCAACACCGGAAAAGGAAAAAACCCTCTTAATTTTCACTATGAAAAGCAATCCTTTGGACACAATGACTTAAGAGGGGAGTAGCTTACAATACAAATTCTACAGTAATTGTTAGTATCTGTTAAAGCTGACCAAAGTTGGAAAGGTTGGAAGACAATGGTTAAAGAGAACTAAAAACTCTTAGGCTACGTCTACACTAATAAACTGAACAGCTTTAGGGTGGAACAGTACAAACACTGAGGCCAAAAAGTATGAGGTGCACACTAGTAAACCCTCAGACTTCCAAAGGAAGGATACAGGCAAGGCCTATCGGGAATGGTCTCTGCCACCAAACTCCACCTTGGAGTTGATCTGAGAAAAGTGCTGGATGGAACAGACCAATTTTCACCAGAGTATGTTCTCACAGTCATGTCCCTGTGTCTGGGCATATCTGAATTTACTAGCAAAAGACAGAATGAGCTATCAGCAATAGGAAAACCAGCACATCTCCAAAAAAGACAGATATCCTTGGCAGCATACATTCTGGGGAGAAAGGAAAAAAATAAAAAATAAAAAAAAAAAATAAAAAAAAACCCAGGTGGGGACAAATTCTAGGGGAACAGCTAGAAACCTACAGGGTCTTCAGGAACCAGGGAGGATAAGGGTATGGTTTAAAAAAAAAGTGCAATGCCTGACATGCAAGTATATTCTTCATAGCTGTGAGTAAGCAGCTTGTTGGACTGACCATGTGCTCTACATTTTCTTCTTGTTGCATCTCAGAGGAACAATAAAACCCAACTATGTGTACTGATATAGCAATTGCTAATTACTCAACTATTAATCTCTAGCCTTTTCAGATTTTCAAACACTTGTGACATTTCTGCTAAAGGGTTTAATTTAATATCTAATTTATTGTTTCTCTGCTGTTGGTATGTAAATACATACATAACCCATTACACCTGGTTAGTTTTTAATTTGATCCTTCTTGTCCCCAAATCACATCAGCATTCTGAAACTAATAAACTGAAAGCACAGTTTCAAATCTGTCATCTTGGAAGAACAGAACTTTATCAAAAGTGACTGTATGATAAAGAATGTGGTTTTTTCAGTATAAAACAGCATTTAGAAGTTTAAGCAATATTTACTATATAAATCAGTGACATACTTGGTTGCACCATCATCATATGTTGCCATTAACACTATCGTTCCATCCTGGATGGACTTCAGAAATTCAATAAATGGTGCCACATCTGAAAAGAGAGAGAGAACACAGAACTGTTTAACAACAAGCAACCACTCCATATTTAAACACCTGCAATGCCTTCCTGCAAAGACATTCCTTTTAAGAACATTTGTAAATGTACTTATAAATTTAGAAAAAGATGCTAAGTGGGAGAAAGATAAAATGCATCAGAGAACTCCTTCATTTTACAGAAAGTTTCAGCCACACTGTGTAAAGACATAACCACTAGTGGGAACTACTCATGAGAACAAGTGTGTTTGATTAACGATACCATTGCCTCCCATCTCAACTATTTGTGTTTCTTTAAAGTCGCATACTCGTCACAATTACAAAAGGCAGAGCTGAAGCACCCCCTTAACTATCACCTTAAACCACCGCAGCAAATGGAGCCTGGAGAAGGGTGGGTGGGGGGAAAAAGAAAAGAAGAAAGAAGCGCTGAAGTTGTTTCTCTCTAGCCAGCTAAGGTAAATGCACTTACCTCCTCCCCACATGTCGAAGAATTTACTGTCTAACGGTTCTCCTGTTTTACCTGTGAAAAAAAGAAATATTTAGTGTCATCAAATATAGCCAAAATCATTTTACAGACAACATGCCCAACTCCTCTTAATGACTCTTTCAGAGAAGGTGCTGCAGGAGACACCATAAAAATCAATTGCCATTGTAACTCTTATCTTTTATGAAGCTTGCTCCTTAAACAGCACAATAGTTTGTGAACAAGTGCAGGAAAAGGTTAAGAGGAAAAAAAAGAGAAAAGAAGCAAACTTCTGGTTTTGCATCAAGTGGAATAGAAAATAAACCAAAAAGCCCACAGCCTCTAAAACCAATAAAGAGAATTCACTTTATACATTTTCCTTTTTTGGGTTTTTGGTTTTGGTTTCTTTCTTTTTTTTTTTTTTTAAGTTCTTGTTGCAAAAATAGATAGCACAGCTACAGGTTGCCTTCAGTGCCACACGGAAAGTAATTAAGATTAAAATTATACCCCATGTTTTGCTATAGAGTAGAAATTCTTAGTCAATTTAAACATCCAGAACACATAGAAGGTGGACATTACAGTAATCTCATTAAGCTTTTTTTTTTTTTTAAACTATTCTGCCTACAAAGGCAGTATTTGATGGAAAGTAGAGTTTTCTTTTCAATAAATACATTCATTGAAAGTTTGGAAGACAGGGAGAAAGACTGGCAGCTATATAATACAAAGGTAGGTATTTTGGCTTTGAATAGATCGAGACAACTTAGGAGGGCAAAATAGGATCAGCCGAGTATTGTTCAAGTCATGCTTTAGCTGATGTAAACCTGAGTACAATCCAAAACTAACAGGAACTCCTATTGCAGTGAAATGACAAAGTGCTGTCTCAGTGCTATAAGGAATTGCTTCCTACGCGTTAAGGACAAATCCGCCCGTACTGACGTGCAGTTCGGCTTTCAAGGTGACAGACAGGTAAATCTGGTTTTAATGAAAGTGAAGAATCCTGAACGTAATTACATAACACGATGTATTTAGGGACAAGCTTTATAGATGTGGACTAATCAAATACACTGATTTCAAGCTAGGAGATAATGAGCTGGTCTTGCCATGTAGTAACAGAATTGTTAAATAAGCTTCACTGAAGAGAGAGCAACGTAAGAATTTAATCTACAAAGTTTTATAGTGGTGGCAACACACAAAGTCAAAAGAAGTAGCATGCATCTCATGTCTTTTCCCATTTTATATGTGCATTAGGAATTTATCTTATGTATCACCAAGATAGTAACCAAGGCACTCCACATTACTAATTTTACTACATAATTTTAGAAATAAAAATGCACAAAAAGGTGTAAGTGCCAAGATCTGACACTATCTCAGTATAAATATGCTGAATACTTCCTTTTATCCTGCAGGCCTTTTACCATCCCTTAATATTTCACCTTAAATTTCAGAAACAATTTGAAAATGAAGACAATCTGCTCACTTAAAATGTCACTTACCATTGACCAAGGCCACATTTATTCCTCTGCCCACATTATTTTTAACGCCACTCATTAAACTGAAACAAAATAAACAATTTTATTTTCAATAGGGCAATTTTCTGAGGTGAAATATTTCTGGTTTTTAAAGATCAATGAAATTCTAAGAGATACACAGTTGAAAGACCACATGTTCATGAGTACTTAAATGAAGAAAAATCTCCGTTAACTAATCCGTGTGCTCTTATGGCACCACTGAGTTGAGACCAATAGTTCAAATAGCCCCAGTTGTATCCATTTCATTCGATCGCTTAATCATCTTGGTTTCAAAGTATGTGTGTACATTAAAGGCGTCACAAAAAATAAAGTGCTATTCATGTATTTAAGCAAATTCCTTGCAGTTAAAGAGCCTGCAAAGAGATAATAATTTGAGGAGCTTAGCACAGTCACGTAACCAACATTTTAAGCTTTTTTGTAAGCACATGACGAACAAAAATGTGTTAATGAGTTTAAAAGCTAACTGAACAGAGGCATTTAGAATTAATATTTGCAGCATCACACTAAGAAACAAGAAAGTCAAAGCAGTTTGCTACTTGTACCTGTAATAGGAAACCTAAATCCAAGAAAAACAGTTAATACACTGATGGGACTTCAAACAAAAGTTGGATATAACCTTGGAGTACAGTTACACATCCCAACAAAACCGTCACAATCTATGACAGCAATTACTCGAAATGGAAGCCCTTTGGACCTGTAAAGAACAGCTAATGGGACCATCAAGACTGTTTAGCTGGGATGCTGCGCTGCCTTGGGCCACGGTGGGTGTACCACTCCAGCAAAAGGAAGCTTCCAGACCTCATCCTCCCCTTTCACTGGCACTGTACAAAGATCTCTGTTCTGCCTCCAGGCCTTAGAAATATCCCAGCATTAACACTTTGAAGTTAGGAGTAAAAGAGTTACCATACACAAGGAGAAATAGGAATAAGGGTTGAAACAATTACATAAATTAAGACAATGAATAAGTCTTCAGCTGAGATTCAAGAAAGCACCTCAGCATAAGCATATAGGTGGACACAGCTCATGAATTCCAAACACACTCTAACAGATGCTTTAACTCCATCCTGATCAGGATTTCTTTAACCTCCCTAGCTTGCTCTAGGGTGGGGCTGCAGATACCTACAATCCTGTTATGTTCAAAAATTTTTTTCACGTTTCTTCTGAGATGATACAATTTTCAGGTGATGTCTGAACACCTGTTCTAAGCAACGTCTTGGAAGGGCCACATCCTTACACACACAATTGCAGCATCAGCTTGCTCATGCTAACTTATCAGTGATCGGCTAGAAACGAGAAATGGTCTGTCACAGAAGTATGACAGAAATCTTCCTCTCTGATGCTATCTTCTGCACCCAGGATGAAGACAGAAACCAAAATTTAGAGGAATGTCAAAGTTAACAGCTAGCTATCAGGAACAGACTCAGCATTAGCTAGTTCAGAGAGGCTGTGAAAGCCTACCCGGTAATGATAGCTCTTGGCACAGTGGCTCAGGATTTAAAGAACGAGTAATCAGAGATGAAAGAGTCCATATTCTTCCATTAGTCCTTCAAGTTAAATCATCTGCCCAAAGCTCTGATTAAAATTAAAACTGTAATTCAGTAACTTCTGAAGCAGAAAACTTGAAATTTTCTGCTGAAATGCAGAACTGTCCAATACTGGGGTGACTAGACACTGAAAATCCACACATATGTAACAGAAGTTATAATGGATTTCCGATAACAAAAAAATCCTGCAAATATGAATACAAGAATTACTAGTTATTAAAGGAATGTAGTACAACATTCTGCTATAAGGTTACTGTGGCACAATCATGCAACTGGCTTCTTAATAAAAGGAGTAAAACTGCATGGAGAAGTTGCTGGTAAAGAAGTATAGCAATATTATTCCTTCTTCTAAAAAGCCCATGATGTAGCAACTACAATATTTAGCATTTTGATGATGAATACAGTAGGTGTTTTCTAATTTGGATGATGTCCTTCCGATATAGAACAAGGCTATAATTGAACTTCTAACACAGCAGGATTCCTATTTCACACCAAAATATCTATAGAATTAAAAAGGAAAATTGAGAAATTAAATGCATTCTGAATTATATCAGCACCATTAGTGCTCTCATAAACCAAGTGACATCCTCATGTTTAATACACAGCAAAAAAACCTACGCTGTAAATATCATTGACATATTAATGAACACTTGTCCCTGCGTCCTTGTCGTGGAAGTAAAAAGAATAATACAAAGTAATCAGAAAAAAAGGATTTTGGAGGTGTGAGTTCACAAAATATCACTAAAAAAGAACTACTGAAGAGGAAAGAAGTTCGTTCAGAGCTCAGAGACACCTTTACACACTTGTGCACTAAGGCACAGAAGTAGCGGCTGTAATGTGACAGCTTTCTCACAAGAGGGCAGCCGTTCATCAGTTTTAGAATTATTTTTATATATATATATATATTTACAATCGAGAAGTTATGGGAGCTTTTGAAAGAGAAATTAAACGTCTTGTAAGTAAAGCACGAGATAATATAAAATTAATCAATTTTTCTGGTGGACATTTAAAGAGACATTACGAGTCCTCCTCAGAAGGAATTTAGAAAAAATTTCGCTGAAGGAAACTGGACTTAAGACTCCAATAGCTGTGCCCTAAGGTGCGTACTAGTATTAAAAAAATAGAGGATTTCTTGCCAGCACCTACTTTCTTTTCACCACTTTCTTCAGTGAAATATCCAGTTGGTTTTGGTTTTTTTTTTTTTTTTTTGCCAGTAAAAACTCTTCTTAGTTAACCAGTAAGCAAGACATATATTAACAAAAAAAAAAAAAAAAAGCAAAAAACCCCTACAATCCTGAAGTTAAACTATTACTTGCACTCCCACAACTTTTAATCAGTGAATCACACTCTTCACAGGTGCTAAGCTTCCTAGCAACCAGAAGGAGAAGATAGCATGTTTTGTAACACCAACAAAAATACCATGCAGGGAGATTAGATAAGACCGTCCAAGGTCACCAAGTGAATCAATGGTAAGGATGGAAGGCAGAGCCTAGCACAGCTTTTCGTTCCTACGTGCATGCCAACGGTGAGCTCATGCTCACTTCGCACGTGCTCCCCGACCACACCGTGACGCTCCGCTGCAAGCGCACTCCTACGCAAGCCAGCAAGCTCCAGCCCAGTCGGCCTCGCAGGAGAATGGCTTGAAATTTGAATGGTGCTCGTGTTTCGACTAATAATGCAAAGCAAAGAAGCTCGCACGTGTTTAGCTGTCAAGGGAAAAAAAGCTCCCATTTCAACTTGGCTATGTCTGAGTTGCTAGAGTTAGTGCTAAAAATGCAGCCTTCCCTTCAAGGTCATACAAGACTGATCTTACAGAGTTACTTTAGGGAGTAAAGTATCGGTTTACATTTCCATCACTTTTTATTCTTTACCCTATTTACTATATTACATGGCGTTATGTTGTTCACAGTGAAGCTGCCGTTTGCTCTAGAATTCATTAGCACCAGCTGCTGTACTTGCTTCTCTGAACCCCTCTGTGCTAACATAGCATGGGCTGTGAAACAGCTACACTGGAGTAGTTTAAATGCAAATGGCAGGCAAAGGCTTGTAAGCGTGACATATGAAAAAAACCTCCTTCCAACAACACTAACATCATGTGCTTTCTCACATGTGACATGCAAAATGGAGTGGATAGATCATGTTATGCAAAGCTGCACGCTCTGGGTAACAACGAGCAGGAACAACCTAAGAGCAAAGAAAGTCTAAAAATAAATACTAATATTCCCATTATGGGGATTACCGAAAGGTATTCAGTTAAATACTCCAGGCACAGTATTACTGATAACACTGTGTTAAAAATACGGTTATTAGGAATACAGGACAAACTCCAAACCAAACCAAACCATGTTTCAAACAGTCCCTTTCCTCATTTCACAATCATTTTATTAACTTATTTAAATAACTATTGATCATGAAAATATTTTTCCCTTTTGAAGTCACCCTTTAAAGAAAAGGGGAAAATATAGTCTGACATTGGTACTATGGAAATAGATAGTTTAAAAGATGACTTGCAAAAAGACAATTCCGCAGCAAAGTTTTAGCTGACGACATTCAGTTAGACGTATCAAGAGTAATTGCTTAAAAATACAATCATTCACTGATTACTATTCGATCGTTCACGAGATTTTATTAGACACAAGAACAAATTACTTGGAGGCAAGTTTGCATCTGACTTGGCAAAGTCTAACTAATCCTTCAGTCTGCAAACCTGAAATAAAATGTAAGCTATCTTCCATGTATTAAAGCAGCGTACATTTCTGCATTTACTGCAGAGTATTAAGTGTGCTTCATCCGAGATTAAGTTATAATGCAATATAATTTTTCCATGTCACCAATCTATTGGCAAAACAAAACCTGCAAAGAATCATTGAAACGACTGACTTCGTGTGCAAAGTGATCCAAGACAGCATTTGAAAGAGGTACTTAGAGACAACAGGTAAAAATACTTACACGTTATCTTCTACACAAATTTTAGGTCCAACTACATTTGCTGCTCCGCTTGCCATTTTGAACGCAAAATGCTTTTCAGGACAAGCTTTAGAGATCCCACATTTGTATCTTGGAGGTTTTGTAGCTTTCAAAAGGAAATAAAACAGGATTTTAGAGACACCACCACAGGTAGGCTAATAGTTAGTTTTCTGAAGGAATTAAAGGAAAAGAGCAAAGTCTCTCATCTGCAGTTTCACAGCAGCCTAAAATAATCTTGGTTCCTGTGGTACCTCATTATTCTACTTCTTATTCTCACCCCGCTGCTTGCTCTGGCACTGTCATCAAAAGCCACAAGACAAAACTATAAGTGAAACGCTGGCAAAAACAACAGACTTTACCAGAAATTTAGGGAAAAAAAAAATCAGGAAAAGAGGAAAATTAGTTTCTGATTGCGTTTAAAGTGTAATTAAGACTTCCTCAACACTGAAAATTCAACAGTCTATCTGTTATTAGCAAAAGCAAGTCACAGCAGTAAGACATGCATATGAATACTTACAGCGTGCAGCTGCATCCAGTGCTGATCTAGCTAAAATGTAAAAAGAAAGTTTTACAAGATGTTACTATTAAAGCGTCATCTGCTATAAAATATCCTATAAATTTAAAACCTTTCTGCACCCCTACAAAAAACAGGCTGGTTGAAATGAAGTATCAAATACACCCGAATGCTATGTTCCAATATAAAACATGAACCTTTACATGGTAGAGGAATGAAAGCGATCAGGAACCTCATTTAGAAGCGCTGCCTTCATTTATGACTCTCCGATTAACAGAAAGACCCACAGCGATACAAAACCACCGGGGATATATGGAGATGTGGGCACTACAGTGAAATGAATTCCCTTCCTGCAGCTTCACCAGGATGGGGTTCCTCTCACCTACCGCTGGACGCCTGCAACTCAGGTGTATTTGAACCCAACCTTTCACGACTCCCTTTCCTGGGATAGGAAGAGACAAAAGAGCCCTCATCATGCACATATCTACATCACACCTGCAACACTCAATGACATTTGTGTCTCTTCAACAATTATTAAAGGCACCTTTGGCGACTGGTTCGGCTGTCAGCTCACGCTGTAGCAATCTGGAGTTAAATAAAATGAACCCTACCCATGTACGTAAATTTTTTTTTTTTTTTTTTTTTTTTTTTTTTTTTTTGCGCAATGAAAAGCCCCTTCAAAGATAAAGTTGGTTCAAAACATGGACTCTGAATTTTAAGCCACTTCAGCTGCTAATCCTTTTCTGTGTAGAACCTGGGCACATCTGAAATGTTTTGATTACTACACGTTCAATTGTAGATAGTAATGCATCTGTGCAAGCAAAAAATCCCTCCCAAAGCATAAATTTTGACTTGCTTAAGCAGCAGAAAGGCAGAGTGCAGACTTCCAGAAACATCACTCAACGCACCTAGTTTATGACTCCAGACTAAGACTGTAAGCACCAGTAATCAGAAAAAGCATGTAAAGTTATGTTTCCTTGGCAGGCAAAAGAATCAAATTGATTAAGATAATATTTCATACAGAAAATTACTTAATACACACATTATATATGTATATAATATATATAAAAAAAATGACAAGCACACACATTAAAAACAAACACAATTCTTAAGTGTAAGAGTCTAAGTCAAGCTTAAAGCAAAATGAATACGATATTCTTGATTATGGCTCAAGTAAATATTAATATATGTCTGGAGAAAACAAAGTCATCACTTACCAAATATGTGTCCTAAGTTTGCATCCATTTTTATTTCAAACACTTGAGATATGACATAAAACGTCAATAAAAATATTGCTACGACTACTACCAACTTCGCAGCACCTATTCAGAAGGAGAGACAAGTTTCAGAAAAAAAATCATCTGCAAACGATAACGTTAAGTTTACCAAAATTAACTACATGAGAAATGTGTATTGGATTATAGTATGGGGAACTTGGAAACAGGATGATCACTTGTGGACTCACTAAACAGAAGCAATCTGCAAGCAGTTGACTTTGTAAGGTGGGAAGCCAGTGAGCCAGCCCATCGGGTTACTATACCAAGTGCGTGCCCTGCCCTCAGCTTTCTCCAGCCTCCTGCTTGTCCGACACCACGGCACACCAACCCGGCTCAGCAGCCAGGAGAAACTACAGACTTCTCCATGGAAATCCAGCTTAAGAGGATGAACTAAGCTGATCCAACTAAGCTGATCTAACTGGCTGCTGTCCAACGGGGAAATTCCCATCTCTCCCCATTCCACTTCCCTCTTCTTGGCCACGTGTACCTGTTTCCCCGCTGTTCATAAATACTCCTCTCCCTCTCCCCTCTGCCCCGAAATTGAGGTACCTCTATTTTAACGTATGGCCAACACCGAGTCATTAGGGATTTGTTCATCAAAGCTTGGCTGCTTTGGTCAGTCAGGTCTGAGCATTACATTAAAAACCAACCAACTGACAAAAAAAAAAAAAAAAAAGTGTCCTCACCTCCTTTTCAACAAATTTAAATTGCTGACCTTCACAAAGCAAGTTTGAAGACTCAAAAGAGTGAATTTAAACAGTAATAAAAAGCAGTACCTCTCCCCTTTTTAATATGCTGAAGCCTCGGGTAGCTTGAGGCTTTACAAGCCTAACTGCCTCCATGCTGAGCAGTTAAGCTACCTCCTGGGAGAGGAGCTGGACGTACAGAACCACAGCAATTCTCATCTGAAATGGAAACTTGGGTGTATGCAGTACTGCCATGAACCCCAACCGTTTTTAGCATAATTTGCAATAGATTTTTACAGACTACTCCACTCTTACTGTAAAATACTGAGTGAGAGTAGAAGTTTGGTGCAGGGACATCTGATCAACGCCCTGCCTTCCTGTCTCACCCCAGCATGCCAAACTGTTTGGGAGAAGCAGCCTCACAGCATGCTTCTGTTTCTCAGATTGCCAGCCAAATAAATCCTTCAGAAAAAACCCAAACTTTGGTACTCCTGCAGATCTCAGGCTGCTGCTGCGATGGGCTGTTCAGAAAACCTTAAAATAGACAGATTACTCAGCCTTCAGAAGGATGAGAGATGCTAATCAATCCTTCCAAAAGGCTAAAAAAAAAGAGAAGAGGATAGAAAAAGAAAAGAAAGATGAAGAAAGGGATATAACTTTTTTATTTTGCTTATATTTTGGACTTCCTCTCCCACTTTCCCTTTTTGTGTGCATGAGCACACCCATATTATCTAAGAACACACAGATGCAAACTTAATGTAAGAATACTGTGCTGGAACTCCAAAGATTATTGCACTTGAAGGAAAGTGAACCATGTGTAAGCACTAAAGAAAACAGATGATCTGAGCACACGTTAAGAAGTGGAGAAAAGGTTTTCAAAGCAACACTGCTTAAAAAGACAAGATGGTACCAGATTTTGGAATGTGTCACTGAGCAAGTGGCACTTGGAGAGCATGTTGTTTTGGTAGATAGTAGGCGAGATAAACGGGAACTCAGTCTGAGCACTAAGCATCCCCTAACCATCCCTCCACTCGATATCCCGAGCCTTTCAGCTGAACTCTAAGCGAGAGGTAAGAAATCTTCTAGAAAATTCTTTTAGCCGTTGAACCCAAACCAGCCTGTTTGCTACAGGTTAAACATTCTATAGGAACGGCTGCATCTTCTTTGTCTGTGGGTTTCAGCAACAGAAGTAGTTAGATGGAAGAAAAAAAGAGGTTTGGAAAAGTCATCTTCCAGGTGATATAGCCATCTTCTAAAAACTGCAGCATTTTCCAGTTCTTTATTTGATTAACTTTAGCAGGTTGCTCCCAGTTATATATATTGAGGTTAATAAAAACAACTTTGGAAGTAGTGACAAAAATCAGGACTAATTTCACGCATTTAGAAGGTTAGTGTGCAACTCTCTTGGAAAAGGAGGTCTCATTCTCTCCTAGAAGAGCCAACACTTGCTCCTTCTGCACCGTAACACAACAGCTATCGATAAAAGCGCAACGCATCAGAAACTGAAAACTGTTCAATCGCCACACAGGCTATTCTGCTGCTGTGGAAATGTCTAAAACAATATTTTCTTGTAGCATTATATTGACAAAGATCTTATTTTTACAACCTTCTGCCTATCAAACTTCCACAACTATACCTGTCAAGTCAAATCAGCTTCTCAAACCCTGCACTACAGTAACTTACCTCTATAAAAAGGATTTTCAGGCTTTCAAATTCCCAGTAACCATTCAGGAAGCTTCAGACACAATATTAAAATAGTGCATAGCACTTTTGGTTGGGGTGTGAGGCATTTCCTTATTCCTTCATCATCTTACAGATTTAGCAGCCACTATGTCAAGTCATGGCATCTTAAGCAGTCACTCCAGATCAGCTGAAGCATTTTAACCAGCTGCTTGGTCTTAGACCATCCCAAATTCCATTAAACATCAATTAAGTGGAACAGCAATGACTGTTATTCCAGTCAAGTTTATTTTAAAACCTTACTGTCACAAGTAGTTAATGCTGTCTATAGCACTTGTTTCACAAGTGACAAAAGGCTGATTTTATGGAGCGTACTTACCTGCTATTCTCATGTTTAGTCTTCAGCCAGCTAGTGACAATACTGCATTAAAAATAGCCACCTAGGGGGAAAAAAAAACCCCACATCATTGTAATTACAGCCAAATAAGCACTTCTGTGATGAGTTAACAGTAAAAATACTGCATTAAAAATAGCCACCTAGGGGGAAAAAAAAAAACCCACATCATTGTAATTACAGCCAAATAAGCACTTCTGTGATGAGTTAACAGTAAAAAAACCCATAGATTTTCTAGCCAATAACATTAATGATGATTGCCCTGAATACCTAATTCTTAATGCTCACAGTAAAGGGATTCCTGATGTATCGCTTTCATTTGTTACTCCATGAAACAAGTGTTCTGAAAAACCATTAATTTAATTTCAAACCCACTGCAAATTCCATTCAATTTTCAACCCTTTAATCTGTGACACAAGTATTTATCAGTGCTGTATCTAAGCAGCTTTTGATTTCCTAAAGCTATGTGGTGAAAGTCAACAACTCCCATCTGCGTTGCTCCGAAGTCTTAGCAACTTTGGGATGCAAGTTGTTATTTGGCAACATAGCAAACTGCTTTGGAGAGAAAAGATTTAACCATTTTGGCCTTTAGGATAAATGGCATTCTAAGGAACTGAAAGAAGGTTGTTCTAATACTTTAATCTATGCATTACAGAAATGTAACAACACATTGGTCACTCATAGCAGCATCCAGAAGACTCACGTGATGGTCAATGGGGACAGAAGCACCAACCCTAGAACTGAGACTGTTTCAGAATAAACTGAAAACCATCGCCTACAAGCAAACACCACGTAAGCACCGAAAAGCTGCTTCTTGAGAAGAGCTTGCCACCATATAAAGTCAAAACAGGCTACAACCTACACAGAGACTGCTCAAAGGCTGCCACCTCCTCCTCAAGCAACCCCTTGTCCCTGGGCTGCACCAAATCTCTTGCCCTCCGTCTGCAGAGCCGTGGCAGCCGCTGGCTCCGCACCATGGTCATGCTCAGCCATGGTGGCCCCACGCTGCACGGAGCCTGGGCATCTTCTGCCTCGAGTCTCCCCCTACTCCCAATGCAAGAGCAAAGGAAGATGCCCACAGACAGCCACGTGGCCCCCCCAGCACCAACACAGTACCTATGCAAATCGGGTTTCGCAAACGTTGCCATCTTTATTAATGAAATAATACACACCTATTAGAAACAGGGTGATTTGTTTTACATTTAAGCAGATTAAGCATGTAAAATTTTTTTTTTAAATCAACTGCAGTTAGAATTCACTTGAAAGCAGTATGCTACCTGAACTGTTCTATGTCACTTCTTCTGTTTTTACCATCATAAGTAAGAAAGAGCCCTCAGTTACTTCAAAAATACATGAGGCATTCAGTCAAATCACAGTCAGGGATCTTGTTGGATCGTCTACACAAAGGCCGAATTTGACAACATGTAATAAACTATCGTCCGAATCCAAGCAGTTGTCCCACACCCCCATCACAAAAGCTACAGCATCCCTAACACTGCAGTCCTACACCATGATTTCGAAAACCATCAAAAACATTATCTTCAGAAAGTATTTGAAAAACTATTGTTATTTGAAGTGAGGAAATGCAAATCATTTGGAGAAGATCATCAAAACCCCCACATAGTTTTCACGGTCTATGCTAGGGACGAAAAATTGATATTACACAAACAACTTTTTGCCTTCACTTAACTCAGTATCTATTACTAAGTTCAGTGATTTGTGTCCAGATCCTCTTTGCCAAAGACACAGTCGTGCTCTATTGCTTGAAGTTTCCAAGAAAATGGTTAGCAGAGAAATAAACAGGAAAAAACAAATACAAGTACAGAAATATTTATTTCTACTCCATAAGAATTTGAAAATAAGTACCGAGAAAGTTTGGAAAGCAGACAAATGCTTCTGAATGCTAAGGTTGTACTACAGGGGAAATCTCATAGCATATTATGGACATAATATATCCATTATATTCGTAGGCACATGTATTATATCCATATAGAAGATCTTCTTTCAGTGAAAGGCTACTATTTATCTGCTTTATAAAAAAGGCGAAAAATCTGCCAGGGCAGATAAACTCATTTTATTTCAAAGTCTGTGAACAGACTTATTCTAAGCTCCTTTCTCTCCCCTCCCCACCCCCGGAAACAGATCAACATTAAAATAAACACCGTCTGTAATTTGAACAACCATGAGCTTGTTTTAAGTCAATTCTGAAAAAAGAGTTTCCTCTTTTTGTTTTACTATTAATAAAACCACAGAACGAGTTTAAAGCATGAAAGCAAGAATACGAACAAAATCAAAAAGCATGTGAAACGATCCCATGATCCAACCTTGACTGCAGAATGCCTTTATCCCAACACCCCCACCCACCCATCATTATTTGTTTCAATCGACAAATACAGTGCAGATAAAATGCTTTTTTTTTTTAAAGTGTGAAATGTTTCTGATTTAGAAAAAGTAAAAATAAGTGTATTATGCCTCAACTTGAACAGAATTTTAAAAGCGATGTAGAGATTCCAATACCAAAAAAATGTGCATTTTGATCTAGAGAATAAATACAGGAATGCTGCAGTACAGATAATCGCTGTGCAGCATCTTCCAGCTGCAAGAGAATAATTTATGAATGCCAAGTCCTTTTCCTATACAGTGTTATCTTAGAATATTTTTTTAACTCAAGACAGAACAGGAATAAAATAGGACAGCCCTTGAGCTCTTATGAATGCTTATAGGCCATTATTCCACAGCTTCAGTATTAGACCTCGTAATTGGAATTATAGAAGTGATATAAAAATGGATTTGGAATTTCTAATAGTGCATAGGATCATTTAAAAACAAAGAACACAGAACCACAACTGAGCTTGCTCAGACCCAGATGCACAAAACCAGTGCCAACAACATTCCTCCGATTGCTTTAGCAATGGGCTAGACCCACCCAAACACTATTTTCCTCCTCTTTGACAAAAAGATTCCATCAAGCAGGGACAGCAGAATTACAACCCAAGTATCTGCTTGACTTATGCATGCTCAGTAATATGAACAACCACTTTATTACTGCATTAATGTAATTTACTTCTGTCAAGCAGTACAAGAAGGCTCACATTTATCACTTACCAGTCAGAGAGGGAGGCAGGAGGTGCCGCCTATAGCGGGGTCTGACCCCGACGAGCGCGGCACAACCCTGTGCAGACGCAAAGGCCAAGGACCGCACCACAGCACAGGCAACAGAAGTGACCAACACCTACAAGTCACGAAGTAAAAGGGCTGGTTACAGGACGCCTTAGGTTATATGACTGAAACGTGGATTTTCCTTTTTCTTCGGATTGTTTTCTTAGTGCAGAACTTAAGGGGGTTATCAGTCAAGGTCTAAAACTTGGGCAGTGGAAAGAAACCAAAAAATCCCTCACATGCAGCATCAAGTACCTTGAAAGAAGAAGCTATCCACCAAAGCACCTAAAATCGGTGCCTTCAGATGCTGGTTTTCCTCCAGCGTGGCCTTTGGAAGGAGAGGGGCAGCAAATCGCAGGTTTACCTCTATCACGGACAGCAGTAAAGGTGTTTTAAGTCAGAACCAATTCTAGTTAGAATCGGCATAGACAAATACCTGCACGTAGCGGACACGTTCGTTCACAAGATGAGTATCGCTATGAATTTCAGCTATTCTGTTAATCTTCTGATATTCCTATTTGTCAGAGAAATCTTCCGCAACCCTGCGTGAGGCTGGAGGAGCACCCTCTCCTTTTCCTAGGACCTCTCTCGGTCCTAAAGGTGCGGACACGTCTTCTCTCAGCAGCAACCACATCTCCT
>NW_009259596.1:1365169-1370910 GCF_000687185.1 Egretta garzetta
AACCCCGCTCCCCATCATCGCCAACTCACAGGGGCCAGCATTCCAGGAGAGCAACCAGTGGCCAGGGATGTTCAGAGCAGCCACCTCTCAAGCACAGTAAGCCTTATCCATACCCCGAATAAAGAGCACAAAACTAGAAAGAGGTTGTAGTCTACAGTCCGGTAGGGTCAGGCCTCTTGTCAGTAGCTGGTGGTTTTGGGTTTTTTTGTTTTTGTTTTTTTTTTAATAAGGCTTCGGTGATGCTGACCTTGAGCTGAACTCAGCCAGCCAGCCACGCCGGTCCAGCAAGATGGTAAAATTCCAGGACATAAAGCTATGAAATATTGAATAGGAGAAAACAAAGAAGGAGGGAACACCTTGTTACACTGACATAGAAGGTTCTCTCTGAACTGGCAGAACATGATGGACTCAAGGAGTAAGAGAAAACCAGCAGACAGGCAGGAAGCTGGTGCTGCCATATTAGCAAGTTCAGAAATTGCTCTTTTCACCACAGCCCAGCGCACGAGTTGCTCGGTCCCTCAAGAATAGGAAGGAAAAGGTAGCCAGCTCGCTGAACCAGAGAAGACAAGAAGTCACAGGTTACAAATCCTTTCTGAACACCGGCACGTCATTGTCCAGTTCCCCGCGCAGAGCTGCACATCAATCTGTGCTGGAGCTGTTTATTCTGGATGCAAGCTACTAGGGAGTGGATACGTGGAAAGACAGTTGGGAGCTGAGGTTACTGGTTGCTTTCTTTCTACTCCACCCATCCTTGTGCATTGTATTTTGTCCCAAGGCAGGGGCAATTTCCAGATGTTGCAATTTCCAGTGCCAAAGCCATTCCAAGCAACCTCCACGACAGCCCAAAAATGCTATACACAGGGCAATGTAACAAAAGTAGAAGAAAACCAGAAAACAGCAGCTTACAATACAAAAAAAAAAATAAAAGTAAGAGAGAAAAGAGCTTTCCCCTACTCTGCTCCACTTGTTGATTAACTTGAGTGGGGGTGACAGACTGAACACAGATCTGAGAAATTTAGTACACAGGTCCACATAGCTACTGCACATATTTTGATACATACTAAATCCAGCTTCAATCAGCGGAGCAGCAGACACTTGCTTTTCAAAGTGACCTGTGTCTCTTGAGGGAATCCTGCCAGGTACTTCACACGGGGAGCTTATAATATAACTTCATTTAGGAAAACCACAAACCTATAATCCTGCCAAGCAAATTATCGTCATGTTTTATTAGATGATAAGAAGTTTCTACACGCCAAGCCTGAGTTCTTTCCGCGTTCATGTATGAGCTATGATGGTCATCAAGCAAGTTTTCTTTTCTAGAGTCAAGGCGCAAGAGTAAATTGTACCACGGTGATTGTAGCGTGATTGATACCATCTGCACAAGCAATTATTATTAATACCGCCACGCTGACGCCACACTGAACGAAGTCCAGATTTCAGCCCCGAGCTGAGTGCAATTCCGTTTGGCCAGCTCTTTATCAGCCTTGCCCTTGCCCAGCGCCGTGCGACGCAGGGCACGTGTCACTCAGGCACAGCTTCTGCCCTGCCTTGGCAGAAAAAGCCACTTTGCACACAAAAGCTTTGACCACCTGCCACCTACTTCTGTTTGCAAGGGTTCTTCAAACACAACTGTAATAAATGTTTTTATGGATAATAATGAAACATGCAGATTAGTCTACTTCATTCCCAGGGTAATGGTATTTCCATTAGCAATTTGACAGCGTGCGTAGATTATACTTCTGAAATGGGCACACAAAACCAAGCAAAGATGAGAGGCAAGAATTTAGGTGGTCAAGATTATTTTGAATTCTGACCTCAGCTGATTAGAAAGAGGTCCCAAAATTGACCATGATATTGAATAAAACAGAAAGGAATACACCTCAAAATGGCTATCCAGTGCGGCAAAACAGGCAGCAGTAATGAAGAAAAGGATCCCAGAGGTTTTAGCAGCTCTTTAATACTGGGGTCCACAACATGGTACCGGTGCAAAAGTGTAACTGCTCGCTGGGAACTGCACCGATAGGATTGCTGTGCATGAAACAAAAAGCAATTATTCTGCTCTGCTCTATGTACTATCTAGACTTTTAGCTGAGACCCACATGTAGATTTTTTTCTAAGTCTATCTTAAAGCATAATCCCCAAATGGAAGAATCTAGAGAACAATTACATGACCTAAATAAAACAACTAAGGGCTAAAGGAATCAGGTTTGCTTTGAAAGGAACTGTGAACACAGAGAGAGGAGTAAGGAACAGACACCTTTGTCTTTTACCTTCAAGGTGTAATTAAAAATTATTTTAAAAGAGGCTGAGATGAGCTGCTCTCAGTATCACTTGTTGCTGCTTATCTATTTGTAGGTATAATGTTAAAGAAAAACAACTTTCCAGCTACAAGGATAAACAAGAAATACAGAAGGCAGCTGTAAATCATCATAGAAGTCTAGAAAAATACAAGAGAGGTTTTCTTAACCTCAGTAGTCTACAAGGTGCAAGTTAGGGCCCCCTTCAATATTAACCCTGTATTTCTACCTTATCACATGCAAATCTGCACCCAGATACGCAATACTAAATCTGTATCAGCCTGAGATGCTTTGAATTAAATTCAGAGGGAAATTTTTCCCCCAAACCAGGATTTAAAAGTTTGCATACTTTCAAAAATGGTCAAATAATGTTATACCTGGTTTTATCTGTATTTACTATCTGTTAATATGAATAGCATGCCAAGTACACCATACTGGAATTAGATAAGCATTCAAAATTACTTAATACAAAAAAAAAAAAAAGGCTTGAGCCTTTGTTTTCATTTCCGAGTCGTGAGTAGATTAGGATGGTGTTTATTTTTTGCAGCACAAGCTGCCTTCCTCAGTGATTAGCAGATGAATTTTTTCCCTGTCAGACAACAGCTAAAAAAAAAAAAAAAAAAAAAAAAAAAAAGACATTTTACCTTTTCACACCCAGTAAAATTCAATCAGTGAAACATTTTATTTAATCCAGCCTCTGTTAATAGATATTTCAGTCTGTTGTTTTCAAGCAGTTCAGAGCAATGGTTTTCTACTCAAAATTACAGAGTGAATTAGATAGGGACAGCATTAGCTATTCTTATGGGAGCTCTGGTTTTAAACCAGTGGTTGGGCCAACCTGAATTACAAGCCATGGACCAAACAGCTGAGACAGGCAAAATCATTCCAGGTCTAAATTTGAGTAGGAATCTAGGCTTCTAATATGATAATTTTATTCAAATACAAGATGCATTTCCTTACCCAGATAATTGCTTACCCTTCTGCTACCCTACGCATAGTTTTTCCACCATGTTTACAAAATTCATTTAATTTTAAACTGGTGAAGGGCACGCACAGAAAAGAATTACATCTTTAAAAAAATAACTACTGTAGCTCAATTTTATTGTATAATCACACACCGTTTGTTTCTTCTGGTAACACAGGCTGTGACCCAAGCAGTTTTTCCCTACAAACTCCTACATCCATATAAATTCCTTGTGGTTATGGCAGAACTCCACACAGAACAACTTAAAGACGCAGGGATATGTAATTTTTCTCTCCTTTGAGACAAATACTACCATGAAGTATAATTACTAACTTCTTACAAAAATTATACCACCTGAATTCTATTCTTCCATATACGTGTAAGATTCAGCTTGGTGTTCTGACAACACTGAATTAGACCCAAAGCGTTTGCTTGTTAAAGCGAGATTTTGTTTTACTTCTATCAACTGCACATGAAACCTACAAAAATTTAGGAAATGAAACCCAGACTTATTCCAAAATTAAAAATAGGTAATTCAGCTACCGTTGCATGTCCCATGTTGCAAATACTGCTATGTGGTTTCACTTCTAAGAAAGGAAATATACATGAGTATATAATGTATTATTATATCATATATATACTATAATATTATTATAGTATATACATATGCCAGAGTGTTTTGACACCTGATGTGCAAAACGAGCGTTTCCAAAATGACCCGTCAAATCACTGACCACGCAAGCTTTTGCCCATGGCATCAATCCAGTACTTTCACCTTAAGCAACACACAAACTAGTCAGTCTCAAACAAGAAAAAGCTTCCTCAATCTTGGGAAGCCCGAGATGAAACTATCAAGGTATTCTCCCCACTGAGAATGAAACTCAATCCACATTCCTATTGCAATTAAAAAAAAAAGAAAAAAAAAAGAACGAAACAAAACCAAAAAACCAACCAAGCAAACAACAAACCCCCCCATACCTCATAAACACCCAATCCATACTTTTGAAGACTCTTTCCAAATATTACAAAAGATGTTCTGGTCCATGTATTTAAAAATGGGATTTAATTTACTGTCCCTAAAATATATATTATTTACATGTGATAAACTGTACCATTGCTGCCGGTGTATCCATTAAAGTGAATCTTAGCCCTGTATTTCATAGGGTTGGATAAAATCATGTAGAGAAATTCATATAGATAAAATCTTAAAGGATAAATTGCTGAACCTCATTCACCCACTTCCTTTCCAACTTCATCGGAGAAGTCCATAAATCTGACAACAGAGATTTAAGAGAATGAGGTTTAACACTTTCTTCTGTCAAATGAACTATTTTGTAACTGAAGCACTGCTGCAATTACCACCTGTTCAAAAGTTCAAAACCACTGATTTGTTTTCTGTCATGTTTTTTTAAGAAACGAATTACCACCTCGATTTCATATGACAGCAAAGTCTATTCAGCCTTTCCACAACAAGGAGGAGTTAACAAAAGCTTTGCGATGCATTTATCTGCAAGATCACCAGGTCTCACCCAAAACAAGGTGTTGCCAGAATCCAGTAGACATTTCAAATGTACAACAGCTTTCACATCTTTGTATGAATAAAAAAATACCAAGCCTGTTATCAGAATAATGCATTGTTACCATGCGTCTTATCCTGCCCCCTACCGCAATTCTCAATAGAGCTACCATACGAAAAGGTTATGGGTCTGAAGAATAATCAACGTACATATGGTGACTATGACTTGATATAACCTCACACGACCACTGCAGAAATTTATCTGAGGCTATGGGTACAGCGTGTCACTTCACGCTGGCGCCCATTTTAAATAAAGTCATCGAGCAAGCAAGCGGAACAGGAAAGGAGCATTGCAAACACTTCCTCTGCGAGCCCAAGCCCACTGCAGGAAGGCCCACCGGCCCCTCCGCGCCGTTCTTCGCCCCAAGCACAACCAGACTCTGGGTGGCAGCTTTCAGATGCCAGAACAAGACCATCATCTCACGGGTGAGATTCATTTACTGCATCGCACCGACCTCGTCGCAGAGCTGCACGCCGAGACCATGCCTCGCCATGTCTGCGGAGCTCCCGTCCACTTTGCAAAGCAGAGAGGATCAAGGCGACGCAGACCAACAGTAACAAGGGGCATCACCACGCGCTGCTGCCAAAGGAAAAAAACCCACCCTGTGATACTCCCAAGCAGTTAAGCTTCTTTAACAAAAGCTCAGCGTGATCCGAGGCTGCCTGTTGGAAAGGCGTTTTAACCTTTGCTCAGCAGCAAGCTGATCTCACCGGGAAGCTGGGATGTGCCTCTGGGGAAGGCACTCCCAAGGTGACAGCCGCTGTCCGTATCTCTCCCTCCTCTTCCTCTAAGGGATACCGAAATTCCCGCTCCACCACAGAGCGCCTTCGCATCCGCTCATCTCCCACGTGAGGCGGCACTTGGCCTTGGCCTTTTCTGTGGCAGGGAGGGAGCGCCGCTGGC
>NW_009259596.1:1370984-1374865 GCF_000687185.1 Egretta garzetta
GCGCGCGGGGCGGCCCGCGCCTGCCGGTCCCCATCGGCACTGGGCAGGCCACCACTGGTGAGGGACGAGGTGGAAGACACTCAGAAACGGAGAGGAATTCCATCAGCCGGGTGATCCCTAACAGCTCTAGAGCGACGCACTTCTTCCTGGTGAAGACACAAAGAGGCAGCAACAAGAACTGCTGTCTCTAGACCGGCTTCTGAACATGAAGGGACCAGAACAAAATCCATAACCTACCCCCTGGCTGGGTGCAGTCTTCCAGCAACCAGTAACGAACACATAAGCTGTATCTGAGAAGAATTCATTTCACGGCAAAAACAAAATTCTAGGGGCAATACATTTTTTTTCACATTTTTATGTGTGTGTGCATATATATACACACTTTGTATACCTTAATATTTAGTTACAATTGGTACACACCCCACTAACTAATACGACACAGCCATTTTCTATCCTTTCAGATTTTAAAAGCTAAGGACCATCATAGTTGGGAAAAATTAAATTTATGCGGGATAGCAAGTTACTGCATATCGCCACCTATGGAGAAATTTGCCACACGAAGTCCACGTAAACGAATTTGAGGAACAGCACCCCTGGGTGCGAGCAGGGTGCTTACCAGGGCGCGGTTCCCACTGAGGCGCCATACAGAGCCGACACCAAGGCGCTGCTGTGCAGTCACCGCATACCGTAACAACTCCTGACGCCGTGCCTCTCCCAATCACGTTGTTGTACGAGAAATTCAATAATTATTACAGAAATCCCCGTAACCAACTTCTGCCTGAATCGACCCAAGCGCAGTTCCAAAACCACTCAGGTGTGACTGATGTTCAGCTGATCAGCAAGCAAACAGCCGTGGCAGTTCCCTCGCCCGGTGCTGGCAAGAATACCGGGGCTGATCCAAAAGCAGAAATCAGTGTCTGGGAGCAGGACAGCACCTTTCTAGCAGCGGTAGTACTAGCTCCTACCAGCTGCTAGGAGATGGTGTACTTTCTCCTGAGATAAAAGACGACTGGGGGGAAGGTGGGAGAAGGGAAGAAGTCAGCCAGTCACAAGAAGAAAGCAAGTCTTATGAATAGAGGGGAGAGTGTGTCATCTGTTTTGATGTTAATCAAGATTTTAACTGGACTCTCATGAGAACTCCCATGCTTTTGTACATATAAACACACTGTGCAAACTTCTGCCATTAAAAAGGACTCAACAGCAGCCCCCTCTGTCCTGACAGTCCTTCCAAAGCTTCTCCCTGCTCCCACAAAGTCTCTGCCACAACCTGCTGGCACTGAGCTCCAGCAAGAGCTGGAAAAAGCTAAGTTGTGTCTCTGCTTACAAATGAAGATATTTTGGTATCACAGAAATACTGTACTGTATACGGGGAGCAAAAGTAATTGAACAATTCCAGAAGAGTAACTATTGATAACTCCTTGTGAAGACTTCAGTGTGACTGGATTTCAGGAAGCCTGGGTAAAATAATATTTAATATTCTCATCAATGACTTGGACTACAGCTATCTTAGGGGATAAGCTTTTTAAATTTGTGGATAACATCAAGATGCAGGCAGGTGCAAACAATTTGTAGTTCTAATTCTGCCCTTTAATTTATCCAGAAAAATATTTTTTAAGAAAAAAAAAAAATAATCCCGAAGTCCCGAAGCATATACCATTAGGAAAAGCAGGAGGCAGCTATGCTTGGATTCATGGTTAGACACAGCTTTTTAGATGATGAAGTAGGAAGCCAGGAGCACCTATTTATAGGTTACGGATGCTTTAACATCCATCCGGGTTGAAAATTCTGGTGCTAAGAAATGAGGTTTCAAGCAGCAATACCAGTTTGAAGTTACTTCCTCATCTCTGCTCTTTCGCGTTGTCGCTGGGCCTCAGGCCTGGACAGCACTGGGAAGCATGAAAATTTATGAGATAGGCGAGCTCACCTGCCAGGTTGCTCCAGCCCCACGCACCGTTTCTCCAGCCACGGCCACATGTTTTAGCTCGCTACAGAAAGCTAACCTAGTAAAAGAGAATGAATATAATTTCTGCCAGATTAGCAGACAACTTTTAGGAGTGTCGGGAGGCAAAGCACAGCAGCATCAGGCTGCTTGGTTTTGCTCAGCCATTTAATGAAGTCTTACTATAAGACCCTAAGATTTCTGGCACTGTTGCAGATTACATTTTCCCTAAAGAAATCCTGAGAATTTATGGACAGTCTTGGTTTCAGATCAACGCGAGACTTCCCAGAGGGATCCTGCTCAACTGTGAAACAATCACAATAATTCCAGTGCTGTTGACAGCAGAACGACCGTCAGGTTTACAATAATTACGCCTTAAATTCTAAATTTTCTTAGCAGATCTCAGCGAAAAACTCAAAACTGAGCATATATACCACTTACATTAGGGTACACGGACATACTGATCGCCGATATAAGTGGTAAGACTTGCAGGCTTTACACTCACATGTCAACACTCTGAGCTCACTGGGACTGCAGGTTTAAAAACCAGAACCTAAGTTCTGTTTGAACAACAACTTCTCTTTGAACAATTGAAATCTTAAGGAACAAATTCTCCGTGTCTGCTGCAGATTCAACTTACGGACACCTTGTCCTTGGGCTAGGAAATAATCTGCAAGCAAACTGGTATTTTTTGCAACTTACTTCGTACTGATCCATCTTGTGATCCTACAGAGAAAAAA
Source organism: Egretta garzetta (assembly GCF_000687185.1). Taxonomy (NCBI): domain Eukaryota; kingdom Metazoa; phylum Chordata; class Aves; order Pelecaniformes; family Ardeidae; genus Egretta; species Egretta garzetta. The sequence continues at coordinate 1,373,664 of NW_009259596.1, forward strand.
ATGCCTTTCCCATATATTATGCTAATATTCTGAACAAAACCAGAAACTAGGCATTCTGTAGTAACAGTTCACTTTTTCAGTGTTAGCTTGACAAAGTTTCATTAAATTCTCAAACTCTTTCTGTATTATCACTCTTCTCCTAAAAGTGCTGAGAAAATTCTCATTAAGCCTAGAGGATGTCCTCCCCGAAGCACTCGGGCTGCACCTAGAGAGGCCAGGCAGTAACTTGTGGGCAGGGCGACTTTTGTAACCATTTACTCTGCACTCTTACTGGGTGAAATGGTCAGGGCTGGTGGAAAGAGATGGAAGCAATGCCCTGCACCAGACCAGGTGCCTCCTCCATCCCCAAGCGATTAGCTGTTATTACACCACAATGCCAAGCTTGTGAAGAGCCTACCTGCAGGCTTAAAGCCAGTTACAAAACTTGTTTTGCCACACAGATAACTATGCAAACCAACAGATGCAAAAGATTTCTTCATACTTAAAAGAATCCCTGGAGGGGGAATACTAATGAAGACATTCATACCTTGATTAGTTTCCCAGGCTTTAAAAAAAACCCTGTTGTGCACAGTCATTAACCAGCCATTTCTATTTTTTTTTCTAAATAATTCTCCTATTAATGTTAAATAAATACTTTCTTAAAAGACGAGGACCAGTCAGCTAGGTTCACCAGCCAAGCACCACCATGGGCCCTAAGCCTGCGCGGCGTTACAGGGCACACGTAATATTACAAATACCTGGTATATGCAGAGATCTTTACAAAAGTCTGGAGTTACTATGTTATCACGTAACCTCTTTTAAATGTGAAAACACGGAAAGATCAAGAAATCGCGTGAGTTACACAGACACTCGGCAGCTCAGGCAAAAAGGTAACTTAAGATATGGTAGCACCTACCTACTAAAAAAAAAAAAAAACAAAAAACCAAACTACCCCAAAGGAACAGAATTAGTACATTTTTTCCCACTTCAGCAACTCAGCGGCTAGACACCAAAGGAACACAGGCGGCTTCGACGGGTATCTCTCTGCAAGCCTGGGACGCACAGCACGTTCTCCTTCCTTCCTTCCAAGTCCACTCCTGTTCTCTGCAACCGCGTATTCGGCGCCTGAGTCCGGCAGGAGTTGAGCCTGAGAGCCCTTCTGCCCGCGATCCGCTACTCGAGAGCGCCGGAGAAGGGCACAAAACCGCCGAGCAGCAGCAGGA
>NW_009259596.1:1375962-1420652 GCF_000687185.1 Egretta garzetta
GAGCGCTGAGGGTGCCGGCGTGCCCGCAAGTCGGCCTCCCGCCCCCGCCCGGGGGGGTGTTAGGAGGCTGTTTGAAACGCTTGTGCTTGTTTTCTTTGTATTTTAAACAGCTTTTTGTCGTGTGTCCCGTCCGTCTGTGTCGTCGTCGTCGCCCCCCAACACACTAGAAGTTATGTTACCGAACAGAAGACGCAGCTTCTGCTTTAAAAAACAAAACAAAACACCTTTTTTTAATAAAAAACACCACCTTTTTGATCAGTAGGACAGAACTGATGTGTGTTACCGATTAAGAAGAAAAGGTAATCCCTTTCTCCATCCTTGGCCGTGCTCCGTGGCTGCTGTTGCTTTTTCCTTTATCTTCCTTTTTTTTTTTTTTTTATTTTTTTTTGGCACGGATATTCCTCTAACCCCATCATGAGTTGGTGGAGGCAGGGAGATAAGCTGGCGGGACTTTTTAAGCATTTTACTGCATGAAAGAAGATTTCTGTTGATCCGCCTCCCTCAGCTGGACTATTGCTGGGGTGGGTACAGAAAGTGCTGGGGCAGCAGCCGGCCGGAGTCGGTCAATTCCGCAATGGTCCAACCACAAAGAGAGCGTTTTTACAAAATCAGCGTGGCGCTTCTCTGAGCGGAGAACAAAGCCGCAGCTAAAATACAGGGCATATCGCACATCATCAAAGTCAGGTTGACAAAAGGAAGCTTCCGTGTCTTACTTTAACCAAGTAATCTCTCTGGTCAACAGATCTTTCTTTTAATGGGCTTAAAATAACATACTTTGATACCAGCTGCTCCTTGGTACGGGAGGGTTATTTGAACATCAAGTGATTTCTGCAGTAAATTCTCACAACACGTTGAAGTTCTGGGCATTCTGTAATCTCAAAATGAGCAAAGAAATACCCAGTGGGAGCATTGCTCAAGAAAATACTTTATAGCTTTTACTTCTAAATGATGGTCTAGATACATCTTAGTTTTGACAGTTGTTTCAGTGCTTAAATCTATGAAATTTCGCCACATTCCCCCGATTACTTATTAGGTGACACTGTCTACGCACCAGATTGCTAAGGTCAATATGCTAAAGGAGGCAGGCCCCTTAGATAAGCAAGTGGTTGCAACAGAAACAAACATTTTAAATCTATTAAATATGCAGCAGTATCAATCTATTAGAAAGAGAAATAATACTATCTGCGCAACAACCGACAACTCGGAATATGTCTGTATCAAAGGCAAAGAAGCAAATGAAACTTGAGAATGGCCACGATTAAATCCGGGTGATTATTTACCTGGCTGAAAGGGTGCCACAAGGCACCCAGGCCGGAGAGTCACGGTTCCTGGAAGTGTGGCAGCTGGCAGGAGCCCAGAGAAGAGAACGTATGCCAGACCCCAGAGTGTCTTGAGAAGTCTCTGAGTTCCTTTCCCCCCCCCCCGCCTTTTTTTTTTCTAATTTGCCTTATAATTTTACCTTTTTTTTTCTAATTGGCTTTTTTGTAATTTGCCTTATCATGAAATAGCTATGGCCATTAAGTGGAGGCCTTCCGTAAGAAGTAAAAGTAACATTGCAGCTTGAAGAGTTTATATTCCTCTTTATTGGGGTCTGGGATGAATTGACTGGTTTTGCTTCTGTAGATTAAGAAACGCAGTATGAAACAGAATGTGTTTCATAGCCACATACATTCTAGATGTTTCATCATGACGTAATATGTTCTAAATTTACAATTTTGAAATCCAAAATGCTTAAATTTATTCAAGAAAACAATAAAATAGCTTAGTTTTGTCATTGAACTGTTGAACTCTAAGAAAAACATATATTCTAACCACGGATTTTGCAAACATCAGAAACCAAGGTATCTTAAAAATGTGGGTACGTTGGGCCTGAACAAAGATGACCTTGTTGGCCTTACTCGCATCTTTGACAAGTTTCTTTGCTAGCGTCTCTAGAATTTGACCTGAATTTGCTTCCTTGTCTCTCTCATAACTACTCATTTTTACCAAGTGTAATTATAGCACTGGACTATGGTTTTGGTTGGGTTCTTTTTTTAAGAAAATGATAACATTTCCTTTCCTAAATGGGATACGCGCCTTATTTAGCATCCAAGGGCTAATGGCGATAAATGAAAACAAGGTAAAATACAGAAGCAAACCCCTTCAGGTGCTTCGTCTTTAGGCTGTTGATTCTTTTGCCTCTGGCAATAGATGTTCTGCTAATCAGTCATCAGTCTTGATTCTCACTTCTGGTTATCAAAGGAATTCCTGGTGGCTTTTTAAAAGTGCTGTTTTGCTGTAAGTCTGAACTTCACGTTCATGTGCTATAAACTAATACTCCTGCCTTAGCTGATTTTTCCTTGGAGTTTTTTCAATGAGCCAGCCTCAGACTGCTGGCAGAGACCCAGCTCTCCGCAGCTTGGGACATCAGTGGCATAAAAGTTACTTTTCTCAATGCAGTAGCACAATCATAGGAAACACTTCTTTTTGTGTGTGATAGGATCAGTATTACAGTGCTGTTTTAAATAAGATGCAAAGCCTAAGCCATCTTTTAAATGTTATACAGAACAAAAAAAAAAGAAAAAAAAAAAAGAAGTTACTTAGAGAATGCTCCAGGCAGTTTGCCTTGAAGCAATAGGAAAATGTGATTTTCACCAGGTTGTGAGTCACTTGGCTATAAATGGAAACTAAAATGTGCAAGCACAACACAAAGCCCACTCCTCTCTCCTCTCCTGTCTCTTCCAAACAGGCAAGAACATGTATGGAAAAGTCTTCCTTAAAACAACATTTTGTTCTCTTTCTGGCGGGTGCCATAACATTTTATATAAAGAGCATGGATGTGTATCTGAAAGAGAATGTATTATTGGTAGCTATTTAAAAGAGATACCTTCTCATTTTTATGATTTCTTGCCCTGTTGCTCTCAGAAGTTAATTTGCAAGCAGCTGAAATATCAGCTCTCTCACATATGAGAAGTCTGAGTAACAATGGATAGAAAGGATGGATATGGAAGTAATCCAAAAATCCAAGTCTGGAGGATGGATTTGAACACCTCCAAACCTTTCTTGTCACTGATGCTCTGATTCCGATCAATATTTCACAGATACCTCCTTTTTCTGTAATGTCAAAGTAAACTCCAAGTCCAAGCGTTCCCAAACTTTCAGTTTTTTTTTTTCCCCCCCCTTTATTTAGGTCTATTTTTTATTTCAGGTTAAGTGCATATGATTATAAAAGGAAATCTGTGTGTAAGTGAGCAACGTTTCACTGGAGTCGATATAACTGCAATTGCTAAAATAATGTCGCATTTCGACTGCAAGGTTTCTTATTTCATTTTCCTCCCTGTGAGTGCACCTAGTACTGTTTAACTCTTAAAAGACTGACAATAGTAGAGACCAAAGTCTTCTGTAAGTTTTATATGCAGGATAAGTTAGAGGAAGCTTTCTTATCTTGTTTGTTAAATACCTTAAATGTTACAAAGGCTATTCCATGTATATGATGCCCTGTTAACTCCTTATGAAATACAATGGTTTTTGTGAGATCAGACAATGTGGTGCCAATGAGGACAGGATATTCTGTCCTTTAGACAGAAGAGAAGTGGTAATTTTCTTTCGTCATATGGGACACATAAATATTTGTCTTAACATCTGGTACATAGGTGTTAGTGAAGACGCAGTGAAACATTGCTGGCTTGAGGTCGTATAAGCAATGTGTAATGAGCTGGAGACCCGCCCAAAACCTGTGCGCAGTGATAAAGAGCAAAATAGCAATCTTTTGCAAAACGTCCAATCTGTGGTTGTGGAGATCTGATGGTTCCCACATATGACATTACTGAATCAAAGTCTCCCAAAGAGTTTTAGAAATCCTAAAAATTCAGTGCTCTGGTTTTAGATGAGGAGCTTCTGAGGAACACTTCCAACTGAGATGGTACCTGTTCAGATCACGGACAAGCATTACCAGCTGGGAACTGCAGATGCAGAGACAGACACAGTACACAGATGGTTTTTTTTCATGAGTTGCACTGTGAAAGGTCACAAGCACCACTTGGAACATCTTGCCGTAGCATGAGACCTCTTCTTTTCCACACAATGAAGCTCCTTTAACTACAGCTCTTCCTCATAGGAAGCACATAAAGCTTGCTTCCAAGTTTATTAATGTTTCATTTCAGCAAGATATTGTTCCTGACCCATAAGCTGTTTCCCACTGAAATATCGTAGCCCTGCGACTGCATTCAGACCTATAATTCCTCCTGTTGGTTCTCCATGCTGTGTGCATTAATGCACAGGCACTTCAGACGGGCACCCAGTCATGCTCATTTCCCAAAAAAGGTGTGAGAGCTTTCCCCATAATGCCATGCTGTTGGCACTCCCTTATTGATGTGCATTTGCTTAACTTGACCTCTTTCACCCTGTTGACGCACACATCAGCCTGCACCATTTCCTTGTCAAACTGATCAACCACTTCCTTGATTGTAAGTCATTGTCTCCTTCCCTTGTCATTCCTAGTTTAAAGTTTTCCTCACCACATTGGCCAGCCATTTGGCAGAGTTGGTTTTGGCCCACTTTGCCAGGTGGATCCTGTTTCTTCCTAGCAGTTGTTGACCTTCAGATAGGGTCTTATAAAAACCAAATCCCTGTTACTGATGCCAGCTGTGCGATGCTGGCTGGTGATCTGTAGTATCTACCCACTCCTCCTCAACCCCTTCCTTTCATTTCTCTGTCAGGATCAAGCAGAAAATCACCTGGGTCCCTACGTCCTCGACCCTCACCATCAGAGCCATATAGTTATGCCTGATATGTTCATGGTTTCCCCTGGCAATGTCATTGCAGGGTAATAGTCTAAGGCCCGACACGTCTCAACAGTCTTTCTTCAGTATCTGAGATACAAGCCCCAGCAGGTGAGGCCAGCCAACGGGGACTGCCTTCCCCACAGCAGGGAGTCTCCCCCTACTATCGCTTGCCAGTTCTCCCCGGTGGTGTCGCGGAGTCAGGCTTAGCTGTTCAGCTGCTTTGCTGGACCAAGCTCCTGGCCCCTCGGCTGCTACCAGGGCACTCAGTCTATTTTGTCAGTGCAGATCTGCAGATGGAGCAGGAGCCTTCCTCCTGTTGCTAGAAGCCACAAGCCTCCAGCCTTCATCATCATTTCTTTCCTCCCACCGGTGTAACTGCGTGAGCAATGTGCTCTGTTTTTCACAACGCAACTCAAATGATGAGAGAGGAATTGATGGACAGTCTCTCCATGTCCACCCACAGCTTAGAGCTTAATCAAGATAATGACTCCTCCTGTCTTACCAACATGTAGACCATTGTCAGTAGTTGTCATGTCTGTGCTTTTCTAGTGGAAAGGAAAGAAACTCTCAGGGTGATGGGGCAAAAAGACAGGGCAGCTCAGCAAGTATCTGGAGGGCAGAGCCTGTACTCGGCTGGACCCTGAGGTGCTACTACAATAAAAACCATTAAATCCCGTGTATCCAGAAATAGAAAGCAGACTGTATAATTATGGATTCTGCCAGCTCACACAGTTGTCACCAGCATGGAATAACCAGACTCCATCCTTCTAAGCCTCAAGGGATGAGTAAGATAAAAAGTGCAGAGACATTGGTGATCACCCCATTCCTACTGTCATGCTTGGCTAGACTGCAGAAAAGCAATTGCATCCTTAGCTGCAGATTGACAGGCACAACCCTGAAGAGGGGATTCTAGCTCTAACCACAGGGTGTTACAGAACTGGTAATGGGGTCATCTGACTGACTTCGAAAGTCAAAAAAAGAGAACTTGGACAGCGAACACACTTTGTGTGAAGCAGATCCAAATGCAGCTGGTTTTAGGCCAAAGGGATTTATGCAGAGACCAGACTAGGCTGCATCGTTGCCCAGCCAGTATGAGCAGCTCAGCTCTCATGACAGGATCCCTGGCAACTGTGGAAACTCCAGGAGCAGACACCTGGTGATGCAGCAGAGCTCATGGCTCACCAACCATAACATTGCACTGTAAAAACAATCTCTTCAAGGATGAGGAGATACAGTGAGACTAAAATACTGAAGCTGCGGCAGTCTGGACACTGAGGTTAGGTGGCATTACTTTGCAGCTGTGGGGAAAAGAACCAGAACTGTGAGAACTTCTGGAATGATTTGGAAGGTGTCAGCTCCTCAGTTAGCTTATATGCCCTCTGATACTGTTCACTTGTCGTCTTCCCACCCATGTTATGCCTCTACGGATCTCACTGCTGTTGCTGAGAGTCTCAGGGTGGCACAGTAACACTCATAGCGAAATGCAATCAGAGTCTGGCTTTGCCTGCAGCTGACCAACTCCTGTCTCAAAAGCTCTTCACAGTCCAGATGGGGCAGAGGTTCAGCCTTGCTGAGCGGTAAAACAAATGCAGCAGGGAGTTTCTGTTCATCTGGTCACAAGCACAGTGGTTTTCTGAGCTCGGCAGATTAGGAGGAAAAAAAAAAAATTCTCCTTGATTACTTCCTCCTACCACACAGAGCTGACGTGGCCACTGAAACCCAGATGTCTTTGGAGGAGGACTACCTCAGTAGTCAAAGTAGTATGGTGTGAGAAGCAGCCAATTTTAACAGTCTCATTAAGCAAGGTACCTTGTCAGATCCGACACCTCCAGTTTGCAGCAGGACTTCACTCCTTACACATCTGCACTTCTAACTGGCTCTCACTCTCCTGGATTCAATACCATACAAGCCTAATACCGCAGGTTTTCTGACAAAAGAACAGTATGGCTTTCAGTGAATTATAAAAACATATATTGCCGTATGATTCCACTACAGATAGCTTAAATTTTCGTTCAAAGAATGACATCAGGAGAATGCTTGCTGTTTCAGAGTACTGTGCTGTACAAATAGCATAGGAAAGAAAGAGCTCGCAACACACGGGAAGATGCAGCTTGTAAGTAATGGAAGGAAGGCACCCTTTGGTGCCAGGGTGTTTCCTACTCTGCTTTTGCTGGGTCTGTTCACCCAGTTTGTTAGGCTTGTCTTCGTGGCTCAACTTAAATACCAGTTTGTGGATTGTCCAGACAGCAAAATCTCCTAGATCGCCTTCTAAAAATGCAGATGGGCCCACCTTCTTGAGGAAAGCCAGCTTCTTCAAACAAGCATGAACTTTGTTCTCCATCGAGTCCATGCCCTGCCTTTCAAGCCTGTTCACTAGTTGTGAAGGGTGTGTGATTGTACATGCGCCTGCCTGCGTAAGTGCACTTCTTAAATAAAGTACTAACAGCCCTTTCTAGCAACACTCCCAAAACTTAATAGAAGACAGCAATTTTGTTATTTGCCATTAGTATTTTTTTTCTTTTTCTTGGATTTTTCCCCCCTTTTTTATTTTAACGATCTAGCTTGTCCAAAGGAAAATCTATTTAGTACTTTTAAAAAACTAATCTAGGCAAGACTCAAATCCTAGACTGTTATTACTTGCAATCAGTCTTTTATCCTGGAAATGGAAACAGCATGAAATGAAAGGAAAATACTGGAGGAGTGAGAGCCTGTTATGCTGTTGCACAGTTAGTTTCTAGACAGGACATATTGAAGTTAAAGTCACTTGATTTACACCAGACAGAAGTGTTACTGTAACAGATTTGTGTTGCAAAGCATCTTTTTGATGTATTTTTCTTCTTAAAGTACTGTATTTCTGTTAAAAATTGACTGAAGATGTTTGTCCCAGTATGCTGGTTTAAAGCATCCCTAAATCCTTTCCTTTTAGAATATGCCAAAACTGTTGCTGGTTGATCAGATAAAGTCACACGTAGTTTCTGTAGAGTATTAGGAAGAAGCTGAAAGGGACCTTTAGTGGTCACCATCTTCCCATCAGAACCAGTAGTACATAAACTTTTCCTTACAACTGTTGCTTCTTATTTATATTATCTCCATCTAGTGATGGGGTATGTAGTTTCCCTAAGTGATCCATACCATTACCTACCTATGCTTATGATCCTAATGTCTAACCTGAACCTTCCTTGCTGTAGTGCAAGAGCTCATTTCTTCCTCTGTCTACAGTGGTAACAGAGAACCATGTATTTTCTTTACCTTCGCTATTAGCCTTTCATGTGTTTGAAGACTTTCTTTCTCTTTTCTCTCAGCCTTCCCTAAAGAAAACACAAAACAGTCACACTTGCTCTAATCCCTGTTCACAGATCATGTTTCCCAGACTTTCAGTCTCCTTGTCTGGATTACGATTTCTTTGAAACAAACCTCAACACAGCTCTCCTATGTAGGCATTACCAACACAAAACTGTAGCACCTGGTACTCTCACATGCTGTTTTCTTCCATTTTTGCCACAGCAATCTTGTTGACTGATGTTCTGCTGTGGCTATGTATGACCTCTACATCCTCTTCCATACAGCTGCTACCCCACAGAGTTTCCAGTCCTGTATTTATACAGCTGATTTTTCTAACCCTAAACCATAGCCTGTCTCTTTTATACCATTTCTGCTATGTGTCAAGATCTGCTTGAAGTTAATCCTGGTCTCTAAAGTCCTCACAGGCTTTTGTAGATGGGTTTTATCTGTTTATTTAACAATTAGATATGCCATTATCTGGAGTGGTAATGGGAGTAGTGTTCGGTATTAGAACCAGGATAGAGCACGGGGAGTAGCCCAGCACAAGGGTGCAGGTTTTTTCTGTTGGCATCACACCCATGTCATAGCAGTTTTTATTTAAATCTTGTATGCCAAGATTGCTCCTGAGAATCCCATGAAAGGCAGAGTCCACAACCCAGCTAACATCATGATATATGACATCCACTGCTTTCCTCCTATCTACGTGACCTTGGTTAGGTCACTTACCTAAATACTTTTATTCTTTGGCATGGTAGGGCCTCTGATGTTTGACTGAGGAAAGACATCTGGTCTTCATGGTATTTGAAGTAATATTTCTCCTGCATTAATAGAATCTTCATTGATTTCACAGCAATTAGGTGATACCTGCCCTCCTAACCACAAAACTCATTTATAGTCACAGAATGATTGTTATTTATATATTATCATTTTTAAATTGAAATAACCTGAAAATCCTATGCTTTTTGAAGCTGCTTTGGGGAGATTAGATTTTATTTCTTGTAGCACTATTACAAGCTGTCTAAGTGAACACAAACTGCTTACAGAAACCTTTAGCGGGATTTCCACAGGAAATCTTCCCTTCCTGTATTTAAGACTTAATCTGCTATTAATGTGTTTCTTTAATCAGAGGCAGGCCTCCAGTTCAATTAAATGTGCAAGGGCTGCTCTGAACTTAAGAGCACTTACGGGCATATAAGAAATGTAGCTGTAGAGAGGAATTGATTATCTTTTGGTAGCAGCGTGCTTTTCTTGATGCAGTTTCGCTAACTGAGGCCTGAATGATGGAGCTGGAACTTAGATTTCAGCCAGAGGGAGGGGTTGCTGGAGTAAAACCTCAGCACTAAATGCCATTGCATGTTCAGAGTGCTTTGTTCATTAATCTGATCCTACCAAACCATGTGGCAGGGGGAAAAAAAAAAAAAAAAAAAAAATCCGTAAAATAGCTTTATCTACTTCCAGCAGTGAACAATCTGGCTAGAAAATTTCTGATGAAACATTTTCTCATCAGGATATGCCATTCATTGAAATCAAAATGTTCCACAAGAGAATTTCCATTTTTGACCAATTTCCAATGGCATCCAGGCAGGTTTCCAAGACAACTGAGCCTGCCAGTTTGCCTGTCTTCTCAACAGCCGTTCTGGATGGTTCTAAGGGATCTTGGGCTTACAGACTCCTTCACTTTGGGGCTGAGAGAGTGCTGAGAGCTGGGAAGGAAGGACCCTCCAGCTTGCGGCTTCTTGGCAATGCCGATTCCCCAGACCTGCAGGGGGCAAGGCAGACAGGCTGCCCGAGAGCTGAGGCATCATGCCACAAGAAGACTCAACACTCCTTGGTTTCATTCCAAATTTTGTAATATTAAAATCTTCTACTGGAGAAAAAACCCCCCTGTATTTCTTCATGCTGCTCTAATGAGTCTGTATTCCTGAACAGAGCCTAATACTGCAAGAGAGTTGGTATCTATTTTTACAAGCTGTTGTATGAAATTACACAGATATTAATGAGGCTCTGGCAGGCTGACTACACATAGGCAGATAAATGATAAAGGTTGCACCTGAACATAAAAAAAGGCAGTAGTGCCCATGGTGACGTGGTTACATACCACTGCTATTACTAATGCTTTTCTTCACAGTACTTAAGAACCGATTAGTTCTTCCAATATATCCTTGAAGTACTAGTAAGCAATATGTCATTTTAGAGGTAAAAAACTGACATGCAAGTGTTACTGGTGTGCTCAGAACCACAAAACATATCGATATCATCATGTTTACTATTGCACAGTCCAGCGTATTCTGTTAAGAGTCTTAGTTAACATAAAACATCTTCTTTTGTGCCTCAGGTGATCATCCAGTTCTGTCTCCAGCTAATGAAAGCAACACCTTCCCTGCCTGTTCTGTTCACTTTTCACTTTTCTCATGCTAGTCTTACAAGCAAGTGACTTACTGCCCTTGCAGCTCAGCTCGCAGAGACAGTGTGTGACTGCTCCTTATCCACTTCCGTGTGATGGCATTGCCTCTATCTCAAACTTAGCTTAACGTGGCAACATGACCTATGTACTGATTCTGATGTTGGCTTAGGGATCTACAGGAAAACGAAAGTAGAAAGCAGTTATGGAGATGGTAGTGACTTAAAAGCCACACCAGATTTTTCCAAAAAGGCTCCTTGCTATTCATGTTATTCATGGTGGTTTGGCATTCCCACACTAAAATGTTTTGGGAAAAGCTCCAATATCTGCCGAGAGGGACTTGGGGGTGCTGGTGGATAAAAAGCTGGACATGAGCCGGCAATGTGCCCTGGCAGCCCAGAAGGCCAACCGTACTCTGGGCTGCATCAGGAGGAGCGTGGCCAGCAGGTCGAGGGAGGTAATTCTGCCCCTCTACTCAGCTCTGGTGAGACCTCACCTAGAGTACTGCGTCCAGCTCTGGAGCCCTCAGCACAAGAAGGACATGGAAGTGTTGGAGCGGGTCCAGAAGAGGGCTACTAAAATGATCCGAGGGCTGGAGCACCTCTCCTATGAGGACAGGCTGAGAGAGTTGGGCTTGTTCAGTCTAGAGAAAAGAAGGCTGCGGGGAGACCTGATTGCGGCCTTTCAGTACCTAAAGGGGGCCTATAGGAAAGAGGGGGAAAACCTTTTTAGTAGGGCCAGCTGCGTTAGGACAAGGGGTAATGGTTTTAAACTAAATCGGGGTAGGTTTAGGCTAGATATAAGGAAAAAATTCTTTACAATGAGGGTGGTAAACCACTGGAACAGGTTGCCCAGAGAGGTAGTGGAGGCCCCATCCCTGGAAACATTCAAGGCCAGGTTGGATGGGGCTCTGAGCAACCTGATCTAGTTGGCGGTGTCCCTGCTGACTGCAGGGGGGTTGGACTCGATGACCTCTAGTGGTCCCCTCCAACCCAAAACATTCTATGATTCTATGATTCTATGATCTCTTTCATGATGCACAATGTCAAATATAGAAAAATATACAATTAGAATTACTAAATGTAATGAAAACTACTAACAATCAGCTAAATCGGGGTAATGCATGGCCTGCCAAATAGTAGAGCTTCAGTCCAGAAAGACCTTTGGAAACTTGATGATTGGGCCAACAGAAACCTCATAAATTTGTAAGAGGGGAGGTGCAAAGTCCTGCACTTGGAGCAGGATAACCCCATGCACTGGGAGTTAACTGGCTGAGTAGCAGCACCGATGACGAGGGCTGGTGGTGAGGGTCACAGTGGATGCTATGCTGAATATGAGCCAGTAACATGGTGAGGTGCAAAGCCTGAGGGAGTTTGTTCAGCTTGAAGGAAAAGCCAAGAGAGTAATCCAATTGCTGTTTTAAACCATCTAATGAGGGAGGGAGGGAGGCAAGGAGGGTTTAAAGATAAGGCAGAGCTAGACTCCTCAGAATTGCACTGTGAGTGGAAAAGAGTCCACATTCAAAACCTTCAGCAAGGAAGATTTCAACCAGATAGACAGACACGAAGCCCACAGCAGGAGAGATTAAGCACAGTGGGAGAAATTGCCAACAGAGGCTGTGGAATCCCCATCCTTGGAAATACTCAAAGCCTGGTTGGAGAAGGCCCCGAGCATCTTAATCAAACTTTGAAGCCAGCCCTGCTTTGTGCATTAGGTTGGACCAGGTGATCTAGAGCAGACCTTTCCAATCTAAATTATTCTGTGCTTCTGTAACTGTGCCCTCATGGTAAGTAAGACAAACAGCATACTGGGCTCTGCCAGGCGGACACTGGTCAGTAGATAAGTGGGAGCTCTTATCCTCCTTATTCAGCACTGGTGAGGCTGTTCCTGGGACGCTATGTGCAGGTTAAGTCACCAACTGAAGAAAGATATCAAGAAATGGATAGGACCCACAGTATTAATCTGCCAATTTATGAGCCTGTAAGACAGCGGTAATTTACCACTCACTTGACTAAAATTGAGAAGTGTGTGTATTTTAGAAAGTCAGCTAAGCAAAAGGGTGTGCCTTGTGTAAGGATAAATATGTGTTGGCAAAGATGAGGCATTGTATGGATTCACCTTTGACTACTTACCTAATACTCTTTGCACATAATAAATGAGTTTTAAAATATCCTTCTCTTTGTTACTGTGCCAAATATACTGCCACATGATGAATATGGGGGAAATCCCGACTCCTTTGAAGTGATGGCAAACTTCCCATTGCCTATATTGGCCAACACATTGTATGGACATGACTGTGTGAGGCACATGAAGTGAAATTTTAACAAATATGAGCAAGGGTTGCTGGCAGAGTTGTAGCTAAGACCAAACTATCTGTTATATAGTGATTAAACTTTATTTCCTGCTTAGTCAAACATCCAGTTATGTTACGGGATAACAACTACTATGCCGTAGATGGAGAACACAGAGCAACTGGGCAGCAGATGAAAGGCTGGTGTCTGAGCCTATCTCAAAGCTCAGGCTCCTCTTTCTGTCTGTTACAGCATTCTTAGGCTAACCCACACTCAATTCCCCTAAGGATGTTCTTATTCCTTGATTTTCTTTCCAAAATATTGGGGCCCCAATTTTACTTTCATTGACTTCAAAGCGAGCAGATTCACTCCCTCTGTGGATACACTTTCATCTACTGTATTGGAATATTTCACATTTAATGGGCTATTATTAAATTAAATTCCAGATTTTTATTTACACAAAACCTCTGGGTGGTTTTGACTCAATCTGAAATTTATGTATCTTTGGGCTCCTGCTATTATTTGTCTTGGCTCGCTTTGATAGTTCTCATTTCTCTGTATGTTGTAGTACTTGGGAACTCAATTGGTAACTATTCTTGATCTTGGATAGGATTTTTCAGTCTTATAACCTAACACTTCTCCAGCAGGCAAAAAAGAAATGTTGGATGCAAGAGCGAGAGAAGGAATTAACTTTCTTGAGTCTTCTGCTTCGCTCCATTGAGTACCCAGCCAGTGAGAAAAGCACAGGTGAAAAGGCATTTTATGCAAGTGAGGTTAGGTACAGGTCAATTTGGCACAGAGTGGAAAACCCCACCCCACCCAGAGAAGACAGAGGTACCAGTGTAAGATCAGTTACATCTACGCTTATAATTTTTGACAGGGGTTTCCAGCCCAATATATTCCCTCAGACTTTCTATTCACAAATCCAGGACATACAACGACTTCTCAAGTGTGTGCGTGTGCTGTAGTGTATAGGTACAGCATGAGAGGTTTATAGCATGTGCAGCTCACTGCGCAACTGCTTTGCACAGGCACTGGAAGTATTTTGGACACTGATTTTGCGGCACTAGCATTGAAGGTTCAATCTGCATATGCACAATAGTACTAATGCATCTGGGATACATATAGGCTCCATGCACATGCAAATGTGTATGAACTGTGTTAGCCTGAAAGAAGAACACAGGGTTGAAAAGACGACGGTCTTTGTCTGACTTCACTGGACTCACTAGCAGAGTGAGATACCGTCCAACACGTGCCAGTATCATCACTGGGTTCAGACCACACAGATCCTTTCCTCAAGGCTACAAGATAGTTCAAAATCAGAGGGCCAGGGTGCTTATAGCTAAGGAAGAAAACAAGAAGCATTCTCATCTCAGCCTCATACCGTGGTAAAGTCTATGCAAAACTTCACAGCTGTGGATTCAGAATTCATGGCTGTGCATTAATTGTTCCTTCATTAAAGCCTGTGGTAGTACAGCATGACCCCCCCTCAAACCTGGCTGACCAAAATGCACATCTGCCATAGGATCAGAAAGAAAAAAGTTTGGTGCGTGAAAAGACACTGCTGCAGCTATCGGCTGTACGTACTTAATGACAAGTATGTAGGAAACTTTCTCAGAAGTCGAACTGTGCTTCCTATAAGGACATGGTGCTATCTGTTTATCCAAGTGCTTTGGGAGCTCTCTCATGCAGCACAAAGCAAGGAACAAATTGTAAAGCTGTAAATCAGGTACCACCTCAATAAACCAAACCAGAAAAATTAGGCTTCATTGCTGAAAGAAGACAGCCAGCCAGCTAGTGCTGCAATAGCTGCTAAAAACAAGAAAACCACCAAACTTGCCCACAGAGCTTCCTGAGTCTGAGCAGGCTGCGCACACGTATGTATGGTGCATATGTCCATTGTAGTCACTGCCGTTGTGTAGAGGGGCTCATTTTCGACTAAGCTGAGCAATAATAGAAGGTCTTATCACAAACTAATACACGTACTGTTTCTTATTTCTCCCTTTTTACTGCCACAGAGCTGTGAGATCAGTAGCAGTACTCACAACCACACCTATACTTGGAGATAATACTCTGTTACAAGACATAGCTATTGCAACATCAGTAAATACCGTATTATTTTCCCTATTAGCTCATAAAGGAAACTGTGAAGCAATATCAATTCGACCCTTACTGCAGTGGCTCAAGGTATGAAAGTCTGTACAGGTACAGGTTTTTCCACATTGTTTTGCCAAAGTACTTCAGCCGTGATGTAGAGCTTGTGGTTTGTTCTGATCCTGAGCCTGGGCTGAACTGAATCTGTCAGCTCCAATGATTTATGTGACATAAACGCAGACCTTGTGTGAGATACCTGCCTCCATTTTCACTTTAACCTACAGATTAAAAATTAAATGAGTTCAAGTGCTACTGTTGCTTTAAGATCTTCAAGCTAAGGCCTTGAGAAAAGAAAGGTGTCTAATTAATTTTTTTAAATTGTTTCTTGAAGAAAGGAATATTAATATGGTGGTAACGGATTACAGCATTTAACACTGTAGTCTTGACCTTTCCTATTCAATATTTAGCTGCTGGCAAGTGTGTGCTTCACAGGCACCTGTGAAAATGAAACTTGTTTTTGAGAACACAGGGTTGATACTCATAAAGATGAGGACATGGATACTAGGAAATATTACAAAGTTGTCACATGATTTGTTAGCTCCGGGACAAGATTTGAGACTTTTTTGATATTTACTTGAATGCATAATATTTTTCCTGTGGGGACAGAGGCTTGTAGACTCACGGGAATAAGTGCATTTAATTCACAAACTTTTGTTTGAGGATGGTATGTAAAACACTGCTTGTATTTTTAAAGCAGACTATATTGGAAGTGTGATGGTCAGAATAAAGCAAACAAGTGGAAAGGTGGAGAACTTTACAAAGATAGCAACACTGTGCACCTTTGTACCCAACCTTGGCATAATTTCTTCTGCAATGATACTTTTACAATAGGAAATACCTGAGTCATTTTGCTAAAATGTTGGTGCTGATCTAAGTCTCAGGAGGAATGTTACCCTGACAAGTAGATGAAACGTGGCAGATTAAGAATTATTTCTCTAATTCTTGTGTTAAAGCACTATTTTGTTTCACAGGAATAAGAAGAAATACGGTAAATCTAGCAAATTGCCTAAGCACCTACAGAGCTTTTTTGTCATGTATTTATTGTACATTGCACTTCTCTGTCCATAATTTGCTGCATGATATGGGAGCATTTAAATTTTGATTGTAAGTAAGGCCTAGTAACACCTGGTTTGAACACGGAATCCTCTAAGCTGCTGAGGAGTAACCTTGGCAAAGACAGCCTACGCAAGTCCATCTCCAGTTATTTCTGAGGACAGCACTTTATTATCTCCTCTTCAGTATATCTGATCACTTGAATTTGTGATCACCTGAATTTTCCTAGTAAAGGCGGAAAGACCAATTTAATAGCTGATTAAACTGGCTGTAGTCATCTTGAATGAAATCTCAAAAGAATAAAAAGTGGATGAACAAAACACTGATCACATGTTATGTCAGTATTAGATACTTGGTATTGTCATATTTAAGCAATCGAATAAGGTTCCTGCCTACGTACCAAGAATATACTAAGCAATTTATATTCTGCCATATTCTTTCTTAAAAAATAATGCATACAAAATATCAAGCCGATAAAATATATCAACAAGCCCGGAAGCTGAAGACCTCTGCTCACCCCAGGTGAACATCAGCCATTCCTGAAACACGCCTCGGGAAGCTGGCTCTGTGCCTAGTGACTGTGGCGGGAGTGAGGATAACTTTTTATACGTGCTGGTAAGTCATGTGGCATGGTCACCTCAGTCCTTTATCCGTTTGAAAGAAAAAGGGAAGGAACACTTTGGTACTTCACAAAACATGAGACACACACACACATACACACACACACTGCTCAAGTAATTGAGTGATAAAAGCTGTACAAGGATAGATAAGTGGCCATAGGCTGGACTTACAGGGTTGGTGCAGGCTCTTGGGCAGTACACACAGACACTCACTGCTCTCTACTCCTGCGACTGTGTCTCATGCTTATCCCAAATGCCAGTCCCTAAGGAGCAGTAAAGATTTCATTCCCTGTCCTCTGGCAGTGCTTTCAGCTCTTCTGTTGAAATTGCCAGCACAGATGCCGGTTAGTGGCAGGAACAGCAATGATTTTGTGATGAAGATGTGTCTCTCTTGGGAGCTGGATGAAATCCACCTAACGTATTTTGCAGGACTTATTTCAGCAAACTGTATTACAACCTCTTTCCAGCATGAGCCTTACTCAGTTCGGATCAGAGAATCATACAATCATAGAATCATTAAGGTTGGAAAAGACCTCCAAAGATTATCAAGTCCAACTGTCAACCCAACGCCACCATGCCTATTAAACCATATCCCAGAGTGCCATGTCTACACGTTTTTTGAACACCTCCAGGAATGGTGACTCCACTACCTCACTGGGCAGCTTGTTCCAATGCTTGACCACTCTTTCAGTAAATAAACTTTTCCTAATAGCCAATCAAAACCACCCCTGACAAAACTTAAGGCTATTTCCTCTTGTCTTACCGCCCGTTACATGGGAGAAGAAACCAACACCCACTTCACTACAACCTCCTTTCAGACAGTTGTAGAGGGCAATAAGGTCTCCTCTCAGCCTTCTCTTATCCAGGCTAAACAACCGCAGTTCCCTCAGCCACTCCTCATCAGACTTGTGCTCCAGACCCCTTACCAGCTTCTTTGCCCTTCTCTGCACATGCTCCTGTGCCTCAATGTCCTTCCTGAACTGAGGGGCCCAAAACTGAACACAGTATTTGAGGTGCCGAGTACAGGGGCACAATCACTTCCTGCTGGCCACACTATTCCTGTTACAAGCCAGGATGCCATTGGCCTTCTTGGCCACCTGGGCAAACTGCTGGCTCATGTTTAGCCATCTGTCAACGAACACCCCCAGGTCCTTTTCCGCCATGCAGCTTTCCAGCCACCCTTCCCCAAGCCTGTAGTGTTCCATGGGGCTTTGTTAAATCTCATCTAATTGGCCTTGGCCATCGATCCGGCCTGTCCAGGTCCCTCTGCAGAACCCTCCTCCCCTTGAACAGATCGACACTCCCGCCCAATTTGGTGTCATCTGCAAACTTACTGAGGGTGCACTCATCCCCTCATTGATGAAGATATTAAACCAGACCAGTCCCAAAACTGAACCCTGGGGAATACTGCTTGTGACTGGCCACCAGCTGGTTTTAACTCCATTGACCACAACTCTCTGGGCTCGGCCATCCAGCCAGTTTTTTACCCAGTGAAGAGTACACCCATCTAGGCCATGAACCGCCAGCTTCTCTAGGAGAATGCTGTGAGAGAGTGTGTCAAAGGCTTTAACTGAAGTCCAGATAGACAACATCCACAGTCTTTCCTTCATCCACCAGGTGGGTCACCTGGTCATAGAAGGAGATCAGGTTGGTCAAACAGGACCTTCCTTTCATGAACCCATGCTGGCTGGGCCTGATCCCCTGGTTGTCCTGCACATGCCTGGTGAGCGCACTCGGGATGAACCACTCCATAACCTTCCCTGGTATCGAGGTCAGGCTGACAGGCCTGTAGTTCCCCAGATCCTCCTTCCATCCCTTCTTGTAGATGGGCATCATATTAGCAAGCCTCCAGTCGCCTGGGACCTCCCCTGTTAACCAGGACTGCTGACAAACGATGGAGAGTGGCTTGGCAAGCTTGTCCTCCAGCAGATGAGCAACAGATTCAGAAAATGAAGTGAAGTGTAAGTGCACTTTTGAAATGGCATTACCATATCTATTCCTGTTTCTATATGTAGACATATTTTCTTAGCACTGTTTCTGAGCCATAGCGATTTTTGACAGCTTGTTGCCTAATTTGATTCCCCAAGAAGAGAACTGGATGGGAGACGAGGTGCTTTTATTAGACACACTCACATCCACCAATGTGCTGGGAAGGACCAGGCAATCAGTTCTGCTTGCCCTTGCCCTTCCAGTGTGTTCATTGATAACAGTCACAGAGCAGCCCTGTGTGAGTAGCTGGTTGATTTTTCCATCTCCCCATTGCTCTTTGGATGAGCCTGTGTGTTCTCTTTACGTTCCTCCATATACAGATGCCACAGAAAGTTTTAGCTTGTGGTCTGTTCTTCTTGTCTCACACCAATATTGATGTGATGTTTGTGTACATGCACTGACTTACTCTAAGTACAGTACTGCCTATATTTCTTATTATTTTCATAGTTACTACAGTGGTTAAGACTTTAATCTTGCCAAGAGAGCCATGGTGAACAAGTAAATCTCCAAATGTGCAAAAGATTTCTGTGTCACACAGCCCACAGGAGGAAAATAATATAAAGTTCAGAATAAAGACGACCATATTTGCATAGAAGTACCTCAGTGCTTCCATTTCTCCCTTAAAATAGAAGGCGATATTGTGGTATGCAAGATGATATTGAACAGCAACTATGGGCAACGAAAGACTTTTTGATGGCAACTTTTATCCATAGGAAGTTATAAATTTATCATGGAGTGTCATGACTGTATTATGGAAGATATTCAAGTTGTCACATATAATACTGGTATAAAATAATACATGTTCATGCTCTGCTCTGCGGGTAGTCTCTTAAGCTTTTGAAATTCCTTGGCTATATTTACTATTTTGCAGGCAAATAAACGGAATGCTCATGAAGCACATGGACTTGGACCTTCTTGTACCAGTGGTACATTTGGCCCTGTACAAATGGTCAGAAAGTATCAAGCCATTTTCTAAATGTTCAGTACCATGCGTGATGCTGGAGCATAGTTGAGATATCTAATTTAACACAGCAGTTTCTGTCTTTACTTTAAAGCAACCTGTAAGTATTCTATCTGCATCTGTAGTTTCTGTGTACATGACTCTCTATGCAAAAGTACCGTAACACATACAGAGTTGTGTTAGCTAGAAGAATAATACTTATCGCCATGGGACTGGATGAAATAGCGTAGAATAGCATAGTTACAGTTAATCTGTTTTACAGATTATTTTTATATTATAATATACAATTTGTAAAATTGCTTCAGGACCAAGAATAGTCTGTCCTATAACCCTGGAAATGTACTACTATGCAAAATAATAACAAGCAGAGGGGTGGTCTGACTGCCTGTGGGCTGGCTGTACTTACAAGGCACTCTGCTGTGTGTACAATAAGAAGCTCCATCAGCCCTACAACACCTCTGAAAGTCAGAAACATGTTCCAAAAAACTTTGGTCCCGTAACTGAATTGTCCAACGCACTCCAGTTAGGAGCCTAAAATAACCGAGATGAACTGTGCAAATGGCTGTAGAAATTTTGCAACATCCAATACAATTTTTGCAGTTATACTTGAAAAGACATTTTTTTTTTCTTTCTATGCTGTATCCTTCTGTGGTTGCAGCAGGGTCACCAGAAGGGGTGCTCCATCCTGCACTGTGAGAAGGGAGCTGACTGTTTTCTCAAGGGATAACAAATACTGGCACTGTAACCATTTCACGTGCAGAGTATAAGGGGATGTCTTCTGACACCATTTCACTTTCTTGGATATCTACAGAAAAAAAAATCCTGATTTCGCTCTTTAATAATCACTCAGGAATAGATTTGTTTATCTGCTTGCGAGGAAGCCTTTACTGTTGGAGTTGTCTTGATAGGAATGTCAACAAAAGCCACAGGCTTCCAAGGATGGACTGCATATTTTTTATTTTTTTTTCATATCAGCATAAACAAGCTCTGCATAATTCAATTTCTAATTGAATCACTCATCTCAGTCATAGCTGCTTAGCTAATTACTCTGGAAAATTAATTTTATTTACTTGACTGGCTTTTAAAAATGATTACTTCTGTGATACTGCAACTTAAGGGTAATTAATTATTTGGGAGCTGAGGTGTCTTTGTGATCTAATGACTATGAGAAAAATGAAACCTCCATCCTAGCAAAGTTTATTTTTAGTGCCATGGTTTCTACATTTACTGTAAGATAAATGCAAGCTTGGCACATCAGATCTTGAAATTTTTTAGATAGTTTATGCTGATTTATGTGATGTGCCCAATTCATCTCTGTCAAGTCTCAGTCAAAACCAGGATGTCTATCATCAGTTTTAGCTACTAGAATGCAAAAATTTGACTGTATAAAGCAAAAGGGCTTCATCTGGGTGCTATTAATAGAAGACAAATTGGTGGAGCTGAGGTTGTTCAAGAGAAGGAGTACCATGGAACAGTGAAGTTGGCAGAGGTCAAAGGTTGACCCTAGCTCTAGGGCATGACCTCAGCTGGAGACACATGAATGGGCTCTTAGGGGTGTTTGTAGACTGAAGGAAAACTCAAAATGAATGAATAATCTATTTTTATTTCTTTCTTCTTCCTCAGTGCAAAGATACGGACCTTGGTACATGTTTGAAAATAAAGAGAACGTTAACAAAGAAACACACTGCCAACCCCTTTTGCTTCTAGATAGAGCAGCCAACAACTTCACCATTTTTTGGCTAGCTGCTCAGGATGAAGGGAATAGCAGTATTATGTAAAAATGCTGCTTTGTCAAGAATATTTTGAGTCCCATTTTGTTGGAATA
The DNA here is from genome assembly GCF_000687185.1 of Egretta garzetta. Taxonomy (NCBI): domain Eukaryota; kingdom Metazoa; phylum Chordata; class Aves; order Pelecaniformes; family Ardeidae; genus Egretta; species Egretta garzetta. The sequence continues at coordinate 1,397,302 of NW_009259596.1, forward strand.
ACATTATGATTTCATGAGTTACCTGGTTCCAATGGAAGTCCAAAGCAAAGGTTACTTGAGTAAAACTTCACCACCTGTCTCCTACAGAGCAAAGCCTTTCAGATAGATGCTTTTAGTGCAACATGACAGCTGAGAAGATAGGTGCAAGCATATCAGCAGATCGATAAGTGTACAGCTGCAGAATTTTGGTAGGGATTCTTTCTGCAGCACGTTGTGGGGACAGAAGCTTAGCAGGACCCTGCATCCTCTACCACTATGGATCCTAATGGGAAGAGCTCCTTTAGCTTCTCATGCAGTCCCTTGTGACTTCTTGCATAGTATTAGCTGTTAAGATTATACAGCATTTTTAATGGCCATACTTGTTTTTCAGTATCTTCTTTTTCAAATTTTAGATGCTCAGAGCCCATTATGGTTGAATTTGTTGAGAAACATGGCTAAATGAGAGAAGAATCTGACATAGAAGTTCATTAGAGTTGGGAAAGCATCATTTGCTGTGCTTGCCAAAGCCTAACTGCATTTTAAATCTCCAAATATTCTCAGCTCTGGAGGTGAAGCATGACTTTTTCTGTAATGCAGCAAAACAGAATGCTGCTGTGGGTGAGTTCATTGAAGGTCTTTGGAAGATAGGAAGGAATTAGGGAGGTAGAAGATTAATAATCTGAATCGCAGAAAAGCAGCAGACAAAAGAAATTGGAAGAAAAGAGATTATGATAACTAACATATATGTCTTGGTATCAGAAAACAGCTTCCAAACTTATTGTAACATTTGTGACTCTTCTCTTCTTAGCATAGCATCTCATTATTACTATCTGCTTTTCCAGAAGTTCAAGTGATTAAGTAGGCACTGGAAATGAAAGTTAAATGTTAAAAATTATGTTCAGAATTGGTGCATTAAAATAGAGAAAAGATTTTAAATTCACATGTTGAGAACCTAGAGGATGATAGAATTGGGGATCTCTGTGCAATTTTAATTTGCTCTTTTGATGAACAGACATTGTGATTGTCTTTAATAGTAGGAAACTGCACTGCCATTTTTCAGTAGTTTCCCACCTCATCCAGTGATTTGGATTAAAAAGAAATCTCATTTTCTTTACAGAGGTTTCAGGAGTGCTGTTAATAGAATAAGCTAAGTAATTCACAACCATTATTATAGTTATCTCCACAATGCAACTGTTACATTATCTGGTATCATTATGCTCATTCTATAGGCAGAGGCAAAGAAATGAAAGCCAAAATTATCAACAGAAAATATATGCCAATTTCTACTGTTAAAAAAAAAAAAAAAAGTCAGGGCCCTAAATTTTCCAAGAATGAGGATCACTTATTGGCCAAGACAACAAGGTTAAATGTAAAAAAATTGTCTAGAATCATAGAAGCTGAGGGAAGGTTAGGATTCAGTCCCGCAGAAAAGCTTCCCTTTGTGAAGCTGGATTATCTTGTGATTCACTTATGATTAAATCCGATATCATAACACACACCAGGAAGAACAAACTGAGATAGCATGAAGGGCCATAACTGGGCCATCTTACAAGCTTGTGAATGCTTGGCTTTGCTATCTTATTTTTTTCAATGTTTGCATTAGGAGGGAGGAGGCTAATTTCAAGCATGTTTCCAGAGAGGACATATTCATCAGCATGCTGGAGTTGTACTGGTTTTTGGTGTTAGTAATAAAGCAATCAGCCATCCAAATAATCTTACGGTAACTATTGTGTAGTCAGCCACTCAAATGAATAAAAAGAGAAGGAATAATCACAAATTTCAAAAGCACAGTGTTGGGGGTTTTTTTGAAGAACGGTACAAGACAATTTACTGCAAATTAATTATTTTGTACTGTGCGTTAATTACCTGTCATCTTTGAAATAGCTGACTCTGATCCAGCTTATCCTGGAATGTGTGAGAATTCTTTCCATTGACTTCAGCGAGCACCACAACATCTCTGGATGGCTGTAAGGTTTGTTGGCATTTGACCTGAACTGGGCAGATTCAGCACCTGCAGTTTCATATGACTGATGTTAGCTCTTTCCTCCTAAGCACAGTGGTTTTACAGAGCAGCCTCATTCACTTGTCTGCTTGGAATGCTGCTTTGTGGTAGTTGTGTTTTTAAACATCTGTCCAGTAGTAGTTGAACCCGAGAACAAACTCTGCAGAATCATGGAGAGAATGTCAGTACCTAAGTGCAGCTTTTCAAGCAGCTCTTTAATGTTCTGATGACAGCTGTTACAAACAGAAAACTAGAGAGGAAAATGGCAAAGACAACTAGCAAGCCCGCACCATACCCACAACTACAATGAAAGTAAAACTACAACGACAATCCCTCCTTCTGGAAAAATGCCAAGTGTGGCTTGGACCGAGTCCAGGATTTCTGCAAACTATGTAAAAATAAAGTTATCACTTCAATAAGCAACTCTGTAAAGGTCGAAAAACCCCACTTCTTTATCAAACATTCCTACTGTGTGCTATCAGGGCCACATGGGCTGTGTCTGGTACACTCTTCTCCGAACACAGGCGGAGGGAGGCTTGCATTAACGTGCGGTGAGGTGGGTGTACCGCATCCCCGGGCTTCCATCACCAGCCAGGGCACCCTATCAGCCTGCCAGCCCGCTCTCAGCTCTCCCCAGGGAGGCCCGAGCTGCCCTGCCGCAGGGCAGGTGCCCCAGCAGAGGAGGCTGGCTGCCCCTGAGGAGCGGGGAGAGAGGGGCTATACATGGCGTTCCCACGTCCATGGCTGGGGATGACGTCTCATATCAGCCCCTCTTACAAATCAGCTCTCACATTTTCTCGTTTATTATTTGGTACAGCCTGGCCAGCTCTATCATTTCTTGAAATAATTTGCTGGGGGTTTTTTTCTACGCTTTTTTACACCATCACCACAGTTTTGCCAGGGTTTCCAAATGTCTCACAACGTGACTGGGTGCTACTGCTCTGACTGAGGTTTCCATGCACTGGGCAGCCCTGTAGAAATGAGTACTTCATACTTCCACTTTGCATATGCAATGAGTGAGTTGCAGTTAAGATATTCCATGTGTTACAGAGCATGGTGGTTGTCCGTGGCTGGCTGCTCTCTCACTCCCCTGCCTCAACTGTACAGGAGGAGAAAATAAGGTGAAAAAGCTCATGGGTAGAGATAAAGACAGGGAGATCACTTGCCAGTCAGTGTCATGGGCAAACCAGACTCGACTTGGAGAAGATTAATTTAATTTATCGCCATTTAAAAAAAAAATAGTAAGGTAGTGAGAAATAAAGACAAAACACCTTCTCCCACCTCAGACCTTTTTCCCAGGCTCAACTTCACTCTGTTATTCCAACTCTTCTACCTCTTCCTCCCCCAGCTGGCACAGGGAGATATGGAATGGGGGGTTGCAGTCAGTCCATAACAGCTCCTCTCTGTCCTTGCCCCCGGATACAGTCCTTCAGGAACAGACTGCTCCATCATGGGTGCCCCATGGGCCACAGGTCCTTCCAGGAACCTTCCTCCTGTATGGCCTCGCCATGAGCTGCAGCTTCCTTCAGGGCACATCCATCTTCTGTGGCATGGGCTGCACCACTGTCATCTTACATGGGCTGCAGCAGAGTATCTGCTCTGGCACCTGGACCACCTTCTCCCTGCCCTTCTTCTCTGATCTTGGTGTCTCCAGGCCTGTTTCTCTCACATTTTCTCACTCACAGCTACTGTGCAGTGTCTTTAACCCTTTCTCATTGTTTTCAGAGAGGTGCCACCAGCTTGGCTAACAGGATCAGCTGTGTCCTGTGGCGGGTCCATTTTGGAGCCAGCTGGAACTATTTGTCCACCACAGGGGCAGCCACTGGTCTTTCCTCACAGAGGCCAGCCCTGCAGCCCCTTGCTGCCAGCAGGAGGGCATGGACACCCAATACAGTTGCTGTGCGAGTGTGCAGTAAATCCAACTTGTCCAGAATGTGCCAGGTTGCAGCATACATCCAGCTCAACTCTGACACCCATTTGCGACTACATGTGGCCCACTCATAGTGAGGCAGGATGGGTGCAATCTGGCCATCCTCGTGGCTCATTGCTTCCCAGAAGGCTTTTCCTGCCATTCCTTCCCATGCTTGCAGCCACATAAATCTCTTGCTCCAGCACGCCTCACACCACATAACATGCTGACTCAGTTTGTTAATCTGATGAAAAACTGTTCCTGTTTCATTTACAGAGTTAGTTCTCTGACAAGTTTGTTTCCTGACAGATGGTGAGCATCTAAGTAAGTTAGTTCAGCCTTAAGGTTTAACTGTGTGTGAACAGCTGTGATGGGCACTCTGCATCATGTGCATGCACATTTTTATTCCCAGAAATCCCAGATGAAAATATGGCATGCTTTTTGAATGTGGATTGTGGACAGGTATACGTGATTAGAAAGAATTGCAAATCCCTGTGCCAGTGTCTGTTACCTACTTGGAGCTCTGGGGAAGAAAATGAACAAGTTTGCAGGATGCCCCATTTTGTACATTATACTCCAGACAAAACATACCCCAAATTGCACAAAACAATTAAAAACAGGTAAAGGACTTGATAATGGCTAAGGAAATCAAAAATCTCTAACTGAGGGTCCAGATAAGGATAAGGATGATCATAGAATCATGGAATGGTTTGGGTTGGAAGGGACCCGTAGAGATCATCTAGTCCAACCTTCCTGCAATGAGCAGGGACATCTTCAACCAGATCAGGTTGCTCAGAGCCCTGCCCAGCCTGACCTTGAATGTTTCCAGGGATGGGGCATCTACCACCTCTCTGGGCAACCTGTTTCAATGACCAAATGTATAGAACAGAAAGGAAAGGGTTTGCTTCATAGACAAGGCTATTCATCCAGGAGCTTTCTCCTGAGATACAGTATGATAGATGCCTGTAAAATCATGAGTGTCATAGTGAAGATGAATAGGGAATAACTGTTCACTGTTTCTCTGAACCACAAATTGCTAGCAACCGGAGGAGTACGCCTTGTTGCTATGCTTGTCTGTCAGTGTCAGGAAGCTAGGCTGAATGGGTATCTCATCTGAAGCAGTACAAACACATTCTTAACAACAGCCTATAGTTTAAGCTGAGCGAGACATATAGATAAATAGTATTAATATATATAGATAAATAGTATTATTTATTGAACATTTGAAAAATTATCATTGATTACTATGCTATGATCTTTTTCATTATGTGTATCCTCATCAAGCACTGCAGGTAAACATGAATGTTAGCTTTGACCCTAGTCAAGGTGATAATACCAATGTTTTCCACAACTTGAACATTTACAGGGGAGAAGAGGAGAGAGCCCCCCAGAAAGTCCTTGCATGCTTCTTTCTCTTGGAGGTCAAGCAGCCCTATCCAGACAAGGAGGAATCCTGGGTGGAAAACAGTGGGACTGCCTGAGGACTGGAAATAAGGGGCAACTGGGGACAAAAGAGCCACAGCATAGAAGCTCAGTGAGTTCTTTGCTTCAGTCTTGGGAAGGCTCCCATAACCTATGCATCCTTTATAGCAGAGAAATCAGAAGAGGAAGATGATTGGTTTGAAGTGGGCATTCCAAAAGTATTTAGACCAAACAGAAAATACGTTAGTAAGTCACCAGGACCACATGGCATTCACCCAAGAGTTCAGAAGGAAATGAGACATAAAATTGCAGACCTGTTGGCATTCTACAGCAAGTGCTGGTATGGGGAACGTGGGAGCTATTGAGCAGTGAGTCTGACTCATGGGAAAATGGTAGAAAAGGTCTATAATAAAGAAAGAGCTTGCTGAATATGTGAATAAACAGTCTATTGAAAAAATGTCAGCATGGCTGGGGTGAAGGGGTGTCCTGCCTCCCTGGTCAGCATGGACAAAGGGGATAGCACATTTGAATTTACAAAAACCTTTGACAAGATTGCATGCCAAAAGTTACAAAAAAATACCTCATACTGCCACAGGATTGCAGGAAATAACCTTTTATTGACTGGTGGATGGATAAAGGATGGGAAAAAAAGACTAGTGCTTTCCAGGGTGGAGAAATATCAGCAGTGGAGTCCTGTAGGGACTGGTCTTGGGACCAGATTTATTTTGCATCTTCACCATCTGGAAAAGGAAATGCAGCAAAATCCTCAAGTTTGAAGATGAAGCCAAGCTCTTCTAGTAGATGGTGAGCAATTCCGCAAAACTGAGTGGACAAAAAGGCATCAAATTAGTTTCATTCTATCTAAATGAAAAGCAATGCATCTAGAGAAAAATAATCTGAAGTGTGCCTACACACACAATTCAGAATTGCCAGTTTCAGCTCAGGAAAGTGATCTTGGAAACATCATGGTCAGTTTACCAAAATCATTGTCCTGGTGTTCACGGGAAGCCAAAAAAAAGCCAGCAAAATATAGATCATCATCAGGGAAGGTGTTGAGAATAAGACAGAGAACATCATTTTGCCACTTTGTAAAACCCTCATCTTGTGAACTTAAAATTTCTGGGTCCTCAAGAAGACCACAGTGGAGTTAGACAAGATACAGAGAAAGGCAACGAAAATGATTGAGGGGATGTCTTGGCAGCCTTATTAGGAAAGATTAAAAAGGCTGAAGCTGTTCAATAGGGAAATGAGATGGCTGAAAGGAAAAAGGAGTAAGATTTACAAAATTATGAAGGTGGTGGAAAAGGTCAGTGCAGTAGTGAAATTCACTAAATCTTGCAATTCTAGGACTAGAGAGCACTTGGTGAAACTTGTATAAAATAGACAAAAGGGAGATAGATACTACCACGGGCTTGAAAGGGAGTAGACAAATTCCTTAAAGGGAACAGGCAGCGATGCATGTTAGCTTCAGACATCTTTTAACCAAGACTTGTGGATGCTGGGGAGCTCTAAGGGGAATGGACTCCAGAGAGTGGTCTTGTCTGCTTTCTCCAGATAGCATCTTGTATTGCCACTGTAAGAGACAGTACGGGCACTGATGGTTTGACTGGCTCTACAATAGGACGTTTCATATGTTCTTACCCACAGACTAAATGGGCTGGACTAAATGAAACATGAGTAGAAACTTCTTTCCTCACAGAGAACACATACAAAAGCCACTGATTTAATCTCTTCAAACCACTTCTCCTGCCCCCCAAAAAAAGAAAAAGCAGAAAAAAAAAGGAATTTCCTTTCACTAATATCTTCCTTCCCCTTGTAAAAATGTCCTATTTCTATTCCTTCCTTTAGAATCAGCTTATTAAACATTAACCACAAGTTGTGCAATACATTCCAACTGAATACTAATACAAAAATAAATGCAATAAGTGCAATAAACACAAAGACATGACAACATTAATAAATACTACATTTCTTTATGAAAGCCCCTCGGCCAATGATATGGAAGATTTTCATTTTCTTCTGTGCCCTGCATGCTAATGATCAAATGAAGTGAAACTAGATTTCAAGTTTACACAGCTCTCTTCATCTCAGAAACCCACAAAAGGTTCTACTGTCCTCCCACTCTGCTCACCGCTCCTCCAACTGACATGCAAATAAAATCTGCTCTCCTCCCTCGCCAGCTCCCTTCCTCCCACCCAAACCAGTAAAGAACAAAACAAGAGTTGCTTTCCTGACTTCTCACTCTGGTTGATGAACATGCTTGAAACTTATCTTCTCGTTCCCCTCTCCCATTCACAACCATAGAGAAAAAAAAGTATACTGCATTATTTCCTTCTGCACCTGTAAAACAAAGCAAGTCAAAGCTTTTCTTTCTTCCCACACTCTCCTCTCTCCCTTATGCTGCTATACTTGCTATCCTCTTATTAACCCCACAGGACGGCACAGTTATCTGTAGTTGTTTTGTCACCTTTAGGTGTCTTTATGGTTTCCTATCCTCCTGTAATCCTCATCTATTCAGGGCACATTCATCCTGTTACCTTAGTTGAATGGTTATGGCCTCCTACATGTATCCTGCACCTAAAGTCCTGGTCTTTCTGCTCATGTTGAGTTGCCCTCAAAGCTGTGATACAGCCTCGTGTTGCCTGTTGCCCACACACCTATCCTGAGTGGAGATGTGGCAATATAGTCCACAAGCATGTCCTGGGAATGTCCCTCCCCTGTCTCAGACAAGCACAGCACAAGCAAGACAGTAAGACCCTTTGTCCTCAGTGAATATTCAAAGCTATTCATGTTGAGTTGAACTGAGTAAGGGCAAGTGAGTGGAAAATCAAAATTCAAAATTCCAGAGTCTCTGGGCTCAGAAGATGCAGAGGACTCCTCTGGAGGATGTTTGTTCAGTTGCCCCGAGGCAGAATGGCACTTGGAACTCAGGCCACCCCCAGCCCTGGGGAATGCCCTAACCAAAGGTATCTGCCAACTGGAAGTGAAGCTACAGCCATCCTTGATTTCCTTGGCCCCAGCAGGCCCTCAGAGTGCAACTTCTCATATTAGGCATTTCATTTGCTCTAAAACTAATCATTCATCCATTTGAATGAAAAAAAAAAAAAAAAACCAAACCAAAAAGCAAACCACAGTAGTCTAGGTTAGCTAAATTGCGCTTTTTGGAAAGGATTACGCCCTGCCACTGAAGCAGATGAGCAGTTAGTCATAGAGCTGTCACCGAATAGTGAGTTAGTCACAGGGCTGTCACCTCTCACCTCAGCCAGCCAAGAGAGTCATAGCAAGAAACATCTCATCTGGAGGGACCACGTTGTTCTAGAAAGAAAGCATAATTATGTAATATTTCTGTAAATTAATGTTAAATTATTTTTTTATAACACTTAGACATTTTTGTTCTTATTTTTCTTATTTCTTACCATTTATTATCCTTTTTATTTATTAAAAAGTTTAAATGGGTGTGTGGCATGTGAGGAGATGTTACCCTTTTATTTTAAAGACTATACCGCATTTCAAGCATTAAGATAGGAAAGTAAGTCGGCTTAGAAGGGGGTGATTTATGGAAAAAGATCTTTATTTTACAGGGACCCACTAGGGCATTTCTCATTCTCTTTTTTTCATGAAGACTCAGAGCACATATGGCTCTGAGAGAGACACAAATGGCAAAACTTTCCAGGAGCAAGAACTTCACTGTGAATTTTCAACACTTCAGCGCAGGTGCCTGCAGACATTCCTGTGTTTTGTGTTGCACATTCACCTCTGTACCTCCATTCTGTGTCCGGTGTGTTTTCATCCATTTATGATAGGTACAATTTTTGTAGCAGAACAACTACATAGAATCAGTTTTGATAACAGTCATAGCACAGCAACTGTGTGGAAAATGTTCTTTTAATTTATTGCTCCTGGTGAGCAAAACGCAACCCTCCTATTACTATTGAGCAATGTGCTGTGGATTTAAAAAAGAATCAATGCTCAGTAACTCATGACAATATGGTCACACTCCTCAAACAAATAATTTCTGTGTGGCTGAGGCAAAAGCCTCGATGACTTCTAGCACATCAGAGGTAAAGCTGGTAAATCTGGAATCATTCTGTAGCACTACTCTGTGATGCTGTACACAATTCAAACAGCCCACAGATCTTGCCCAGTGGAATCCAGAAAAGCAATCTACTGTGTATCTATGAAAAAAATACTCATTGCAGCAAGTGAAATGGCTACAACAAATTTCAGCTAGTTGCTGGCAATACATTCTGATGCACAACACTGATAGGAGCAGAAAATCGTAATAGAATTAAATAATGGATTGCACTCTCTAGCTCCTAATTTTTGAGTGGAGGCTTTAAAAGTCATTTACTTTCTCCTTTTTTGAATGGAACATCCATAACTTCTGGTTTCTTCAAGTACCATACAATGATGGTGCAATAAGCAGAATGCTTCTTCAAAAAACTGCACTGTTAAAATAGCTGTGAGAATTAGGTCTTCTCCTGTCATAATGCAGGAACTAGCCCAGATATCCTAGGTCTTATCTTGACAACTTCAGTCCTGAGCACTGTACCTAAAGAATACAATGGATTATGACAACTAAATAATGTAAATCCTAATACAATTAGGAAACTGAATTCCTGTGGGAGCAGAAATGAGGATGATGTGTAGTGGCATCTTAGGAAACTGAAACGCTACAGCTGAAGGCTTTTGGTCAGGAAGACTGTAATATGGACTGAACTGGTAGTATTTTAAATACAAGAGGCTTACAATAACACTAAATTAAAAACTTAGCTGAAGTTTTGATTGTCTGGGCATACAACCCTTTGACAAGTATTCATCATGTATGTTGGCCACAAAATATCTTCTGTGCACGTGTCAGAAAGAAAAGAAATTACATGAGATAGGGCAATAACAACTAAAAACCAAGGGACTGAGTCCTGGATGCTATCATTACAGTCATTAAATTGTACCTCAGGTAATTCTTGCCTGTTCTTGGTTACCTAGTGGATCAGGGTGTGGAACAGCAACTGCAAATACTGGACCAGAAAGAGCTACTGGTCAAAAGAAAAATAGACCCTGCTTCCAAGTTTAGCCAAGTCAAAAAAGAATTGAGCTAGATAAAGAATTTAGAGTGTGAGATTTTCATCTAATACTTTGAGATATGGCATGCAGTTATGATATACACGCTTATTATTACACATTACATGAATACATTTATATACATTAATTTTTAAATAATACGTAGGAAGACGGTTACAAACTCAGCTGTCATCCCTAGAAGTCTGACAACACTCACAGTTCTCTAAGTCTGGATAGTCAAGAGTGAATCACAAAGATTAAACAGAGAAATATAAAGGGATTTCTCACTCTGAGACAGAATTTGTAATACATGTATCAAACTCTGTTAAGCAGCTGGAGAAGCCTTGGGTTATAACAGGGGGCCCCAATTCTTGCAGGAGCTTGGCGCCTTGAAGTGGCGCTTACCACCTCCAGGTGTTAGGCAAGCTGTTTGGCACCTTGAAGAATGAGGTTTTACTCTGAGTTGTACATAAAGCTGCAATTAATGTGCATTAGATTCACAGGCGCGATAAAGAAGCAGGGTAATTAACATCTGCCTGCTTAGATATTACTGATTTCTTATGGTGCTGAAGAGCTCCTAGCTTTTGAAAGAGCAAATTTGTTGGTTTAAGTAAAATGGATTTAATATATGTTTTATAATTCATAAAATCTGGAGGGAATGCAGAATTTGCCTATGAATTATGTTTTAAATAAAAACTGAAGCAACAGTACAAAGCAATTATTCATTTAATATGAACCATCTCCATAAAGGAAAATATGTTTCTCCAGGAGTATAAGGAATTAAACAGATTATGGGGAGAGACTGCCAAAGCTAAAGGCAAGGTATAATCAGTTTAAAAAAATCCATTCTATTTTCTTTATCTGTTCCCCAAAGCAATGGTATTAAGATCCATTTCCATTCAAATTTGTCCCAGGCCTATTTTTTTCAGACTCCTTCTTTTTGGACTCATTTCTGCAGCAGTTTTACAAATCTGGGAGATCCCTACACAGTCAAAAAAGGAGAGATGCATTGCTTGTGCCTCCTGCGAGTCCATTTTTGGGAACCGCCTATCCTCATTTTTACTGTAGAAGAGGGTCGTATTCGGAACTGTTGGTAATTGATGCAAGACCTAGGAGACAGTCAAGAATAAAGCCTGTTTGTTAGCACTACTCATTTTAAGAGAAACTGAGCCTTATCTCAGAAGCCCATAAAGTGCCTGTGACTCCTGAAATACCAGCCATGCTCACTAAGGCTCTGGTAAATTTGATATTGGTGGCTTGTGTCTAAATTAAGAGCCAAACTCCAATCTCTTCCTAGGATATTCCTATGTAATATGCATATCTGACTGAGAGAGGGAATGTGGAGTTCAAGTAGAGTCTACTTCATTTAGCTGGTTAACAGAGGTGTCAATCACATTGCAGTTTTTCTCTTTTGGGTTGGATTCACCACCTCTGTACACTGGTTATTTTTCTCATGTCTGAATGAATGTAAATTTGCTTGCTAGCAGCTAACTGCGTTGGTATATACGACTGCCTAAGATGCAGAAAGAGGGTGGTTCAAATGTGGTGTGTGCACCTGGGGCAGACACGGCGGAGCTGCCTTCCTCTTGGCCGTGTGAGAGGGGTCTCTTTGGCCGTCCGTCACACTGCTCTGCACAAGGCTGTTTCATCCATTCCAGCCCCAACGGGCAACGTAGGCTCAGTGACTTCAGCAAAGCAGGCACATGTGTTTTTCTGCCCCATAGCTGAAGAACATTAAATATATTATTTTGTCCTCACACTGGGTCATAGCAAATCGATTCCTTGGCAGCAGCAGAGCTTCCCACTAAAGCGTCATCTTCCATGACCAGCGTGGAGCCCTGAGGCTGAGCAAATCCCCTTCACTGCTCGGGCAGTCATGGATCTGCTGCCTCCATGCCTGGATCCAGTAAGACCCAGCCCCTCTTTTCCCTCCCATCCCCTGTGCCCAGCCCTACTCAGGTGAAACTCTGCCACTGGCCAGGGAAAAGGCGAGAGAAGGCAGTGCTGCCCACCGCTGGGTTTCCTCTTTGCTCTCCCCCGGCGCTTGGGAAGCCCCCTGCTAGTGTGGCTGCTCTCCCCACAAGGTGCAGAGGCAGGCATGGGCTGTGGAGCTTGCTTGGTCTCTACACTCTCAACCAGTTGGAGTAAACAGGGGGATCAGGTAAGAGCCACTTTGCCGCTGCTGCTGAGCCAGCAGAGATTTTTCTGCAATTATCTACTTCGCCTCTTCCCAAAGCCAGACCTGCCTATGAAAGACCTGGTGTTTATTTAGGTCCTTGTTGTCAAAATGTGAGCTACGGGGATTGATCATCCTCCTGGGACATCAGTGCAATTATTCCATCTGTCTTCAGTGACAGTATGTCCAGGTTACAGATACAAGAGTGAAAATGAAGCTGAGCTATGTGTCCACTGAAACCAAAAGTAGGCGTTTTTTGTCCAAAATAAACTACATAAAAAAATTTTTCTCTAGACCATCTTTATCCTTGTGATTGCTGGAGTGCAAACTGACAGTGGACAGAGGCAACTGATGTCAATAATGAGTGTCTTGCTGAGAAATGTAAATATTGTTAAAGTCAGAATATACTGTACTTAGATTCTGCATTATCTTTTTGTAATCCTAAGGAAAGTTAGTCTGTTAAAATTCAGCAGAGAGACATTATTACTAGCAGCAGACATCCCATTTCAGGTCAGCACTAACTCCACGGGGAGACGCAGATGTATCACATACCTACATGCTTAAGTGGCAGACAGGTTACAGTTTCTTGTATATCAGTGGTGTCAAGCCGACCCTTGAGAATTTAGCTCTAGTGTATTAATAAAAATAGAGGGCACTTTTGTGTAGTAACTGCTTTTCCTATGTCTAAAGTGCTCCATAAGTCAATTCTGTAAGCTAATGGGACAGCAACGGATCAATAGCAATAGCGTGAGAAAATGTTGCTCCAGCACACAGAGACCATCAGATAAGCTGATTAATGCTCCATCAGCCATCTGGTACAATAGAAATAGTCATTATGAAAGAACACCAGTACGTGATCTCTTTGGAAAATAAACAGTTGAAACTGATTTTTTTTTCCCCACAAATGCTGGAATGTTCCCTAAAAGCATTTATGAAGCGGCCAGATGCATTGACCACACATAATGCTAGAAAAAACAGCTCTCCAGCCATAATTGTTCTTCAGCCATAATCCTGAGAAACACAGAAAGCGAGTCTTTCATGTTTCCCATGTCCCTTTGGTGTCGATAAGTCAAATGAAACACCCTTACAGGAATTACTTAGAGAGGGATAGGTTTGCTTATTGCTTGGGAGTGTATGAATGGGGCCGTTCTGTTCCTCACTTCCTCCCACTGGCTAATCTGCTAAAATAGAACCAGGAGCATGGAGAACACAAGGGCTTAAGGATATGAGTAACTTGTCTTGACAGTTAATGTTGCTATCGCATATTACTCTGAAGCAGCCTTAGACTTTGAAACCCAGAAATGAGAGCAGGATTCAAAGCCTCAGCAAACCTACAAACCCAAACTGAGGCAAGCTTCACCCTGAAACCTGAGCAAGCCAAATGCCTCCCTAACCAGGTTTAATGGAAAGCACACTATCGCTGACGAGCACTGAATGCTTTGCTAAGAGGACAGGAAAACCTTCATTACCTGTGGAAACCTTAGGAAGAACTGAACAGCTAGCATATGTCAGTAGTGAATTACACAGGCCTGCCCACCGAGGGCATCTTCCACCTTTGAGTTTTTATTCCTTTTGCCCTCAGACGGCTGCCAGTGGTTAGTGAAGTTTCTGGGCCCAGGGCTGTTTTCAGGCAGACGTGTTTCCAGCTGCCTGCTTTCTGTAATGGAGCCTTGGAGATGCTCCTGGCTTGGAACTGTCTCCTGCAGCTGCCCTACTGCTGGCAACATCACGGTGTTTCTGCCTTATCCTTTCCCCACTGCTGTGATACTGCCTCTGGGCTCGGCCCTCCCAGTACAAGGACATTTTTATCTACCCCAGTCGCTTCAGCTCTAGGGGCGGTGCTCTCCTTGTTTCTGTTGTCCATCTTTCCAGGCAATGCCAGGCTGAGGCAGGATGGTGCTCCACAGCCAGGATGGTTTCTGGTCAGCAGAGTCCAGACAAAGGAGAGAGCAAGTCCTCAGACGAAAGCACGGGTTTCAGCTCTGTGAGAACACCTGAGAAATGTCTGAGCACTGGGGGTATCCTTTGGCTTGAGGAGAAATCTCAAACCTTGCCCTGGATCAAGTCCTTGAACTGAGAGTTTGGATAAGGTGGTGAGTTCACTTGGGGCATTTAAAAGACTCACCATTTTTTGGCATCCTTCTCTTTTTTCACCAGCCACCCTCATCTCCTGCAAGCTGTTGCTACTTCAACTTCTTAGAATCATAGGACAAGGGGGATTGGTTTTAAACTAAAACAGGGAAGGTTTAGACTGGATATAAGGAAGAAATTCATTACAATGAGGGTGGTGAAACACTGGAATGGGTTGCCCAGAGAGGCAGTGGAGGCCCCATCCCTGGAAACATTCAAGACCAGGTTGGATGGGGCTCTGAGCAACCTGATCAAGTTAACAGTGTCCCTGCTCACTACAGGGGGATTGGACTAGATGACCTCTGAAGGTCCCTTCCAACCCAATAGAATCATAGAATCATTTAGGTTGGAAAACACCTTTAAGATCATCAAGTCCAACCGTTACCCTAACCCTGTCCTCCCACTACTAAACCATGTCCCTAAGCACCTCATCTGCCCTTCTTGCCACCAAGAGTGGTATCAGCTGCACCCCATTGCCGGTCTCAGGGACATCCGTTGTTGCTGTAGCTGGTGAGGCGGAAGCGGAAGAAGGCGGCAATGGCTGGAAGGTCTGTCTCTTGCCCCTGCCTGCCAGAGGCAGCAGCAGCAGCAGCGTGGCAGCTCATTCAAAGCCTCCACAGGAGGCATTTGTCTCTTCAAGTGTCATTCATACTTGAATAGCTACCCCATCTCCTCCGGGGAAGAGACCAGATGGAAGTATCCTATATGCCAGATTTGACTACAGGTTGCCAGTCGGACCACACTGGGTCAGACAAGAGGACTCACTAGCTTTACACCAGAAATTCAAAGGATTTCTGGCCAAACCCCATGCTGCTTGACCTGGCCTGAAGTCATGCAGAAGCTGCCTGCCCATTTCATTCCCTCCTGTGTGTCCTCTGTAGATGGCATCAGAGAGCTCTCTAAATTGTTGTAACCCATGATTTGTGTTGAATGTTATAGATATTACAGTAGCAGGAACCACCTGAACCAACGGAGGACAGGCCTTACAAGAAGCAGCACAAGTGCAGCAGTGACCTGATCCAAGCTGGCTTTGGTGCTCAGTAACTCCTCACAACACAGCACCTCTCCTGTCCTGAGTGACCACCATAACAGATGGAGCCCAAGGTCATGGATTAAATGAACTCAATAGACATTTGTGGGCATTTGAAAGACATCGCTGGTAACAGACGATAGGACGAGGGGGAATGGTTTGAAGTTGCGCCAGGGCAGGTTTAAGCTAGACATTAGGAAAAACTTCTTCACAGAAAGGGTTTTCAGACTCTGGAATGGGCTGCCCAGGGAGGTGGTCAAGTCCCCATCCCTGGAGGTATTTAAAAGAAGGATAGATGAGGTGCTTAGGGACATGGTTTAGTGGTGGGATGGGAGTATTAGGTTAATGGTTGGACTCGATGATCTTAAAGGTCTTTTCCAACCAAAGCGATTCTATGATTCTATGATTTTACAGGGGTGGTCCATAGACTAAGGGAACTATATCTGTGTATTATATCAAAGGATGGGAAGGGCAGTGGTGGTTAATAAGGTTGCACTGGATAACATGGCACCTAGGCATGATGTAAATGGTATTGAATAAGGGGTGGAGAATGTGCTGGTTTTGGCTGGGATAGAGTTCATTTTCTTCACAGTAGCTAGCATGGGGCTGTGTTTTGGATTTGTGCTGGAAACAGTGCTGATAACCCAGGGATGTTTTAGTTACTCCTGAGCAGGGCTTACACAGAGTCAAGGCCTTTTCTGCTCCTCACCCCACCAGCGAATGGGCTGGGAGTGCACAAGAAGCTGGGAGAGGGCACAGGTGGGACAGCTGAACCCAGCTGACCAAAGGGATATCCCACACTATATTCCATGTCATGCTCAGCACATAAAGCTGGGGGAAGAAGGAGGAAGGGGGGGACATTTGGAGAGATGGCATTTGTCTTCCCAAGTCACCATTACACATGACGGAGCCCTGCTTTCCTGGAGATGGCTGAACACCTGCCTGACAATGGGAAGCAGTGAATGAATTCCTTGCTTTGCTTTGCTTGTGTGTGCAGCTTTTGCTTTACCTATTAAACTGTCTTATCTCAACCCACGAGTTTTCTCACTTTTACTCTTCTCATTCTCTCCCCCACCCCACCTGGGGGGAGTGAGTGAGCAGCTGGGTGGTGCTGAGTTGCCATCCAGGGTTAAACTATGACAAGCCTTCAGGGCTAATGATGCTTTTGTCATTTTCAGTCAGGTAATCCTCGTGTGTGGCACTTGTACGATTATCACAAACCTGCTCTTCTCTGCAGTGGAACCAGTTGATTCACACAGCATAAACAGAGCATATCACTGGTCGTCAGGGTACTCCTACAGAGTCCAGATGCTGCAATGGAGACCTATGGCACAAGGCACATTATCTCCTGTGGAACGTCAGAGTTAATCACACAGTTAATGCCTACAAAAATATGAAGTGCAAGAAGATGCTGTGAACTAATTTAGGCTTAAGCATGATGCAAAATTACGCTCACAGAATAAAAAAATTACCCACCGATGTCAGTGTGCGTTTGGGTGTTCTCGCTGCAGAAGAGCGTGAGGAATTAGTATTTTACTAACTCATTCTTGGTTTTATAAAACTTTTTTCCCGTTAAAAAAAATCCCTCAAGGGCATGACCTGCTAAACCACATTCTCTCATGCAGCCTGAAGTACTATCTGTACAATAACAATCCTGTCATGGGGATGCAAGATGCTGCATTATTTTTAGCAGATTAGTATCCAAAATCATTTGACCACAGGCCAAGAATCCCTTCTGAGAAAAACCATGAGCTAGATCATCCATTTATTACCTGCTAAAATGTTCTCATTCGCCTTCCCTTTGCAAAATTTGGCTCTCACTACTCAAAGGGATTCAGTTTCAGAAAAGATATTTTCACAGTAATAAATCTTTGCATTGCATCAAAGGGTGCGAGCTGGAGGGGAATACGGGGCTGTATCCAGGCAAAACTGTCTGTAGGACAGACAGACAGGCTCGATTACTTATTTGGTCATGGGAGAGTTGTGGCAAAAGTCAGAGCAAAATGAATCCACTGTTGTAATGAGTTGCAAACTCATTTAACCAGCTAATGCTGACTGGATGCCTCAGTCAGTCCTTCCTGGGCAAAGGGAGCTGTGTGGAGTGCCCAGCTGGAAACACCTTCTGAAAGTCTGAGCAATTGCCCTCTCAGTGCATTTATGTCAGTGGGTATGCGAAGGCAAGGAGGCGTCTTTCTAAAGATGTATTTCTAAGGTGGAAATAAAGAAGATGGTGGAGTCCCCAACCCCGGAGGTATTTAAAAGATGGGTAGACGAGGTGGTTAGGGACATGGTTTAGTGGTGGGATGGCAGGATTAGCTTAAGGGTTGGACTTGATCTTTAAAGGTCTTTTCCAACCTAAACGATTCTATGATTCTATAATAGTCTCTGCCAGCTGCCATGAGACCAGTGGGGGAAAAACTGTGAGCTAATCTGTCCGGCTTTTCATGGTGACTCTTCCCAGACAGTGCATCTCTGTGTCTCATAGGCAAACGGGGACCTGGGAATGTGACTGCCTTGCAGGGGGGGAAGAGCTGAGGGTGGCATCACCTTTTTTGTCTCTTCCAAGGGAAGAACGCTGGCTCATGCATTTTCCAGAAGGAATGGGCTGGCTGCTCCAAACATTGCTTAAGGGCAAAGCCGTGTTGTAATGCTGCAAATCAGGCCAGATTTTTTTTGGAAACCTGCTTTTCCAGAGTGGTCTGGCTGACATACTAATTATTCCCTGTTCTTGGCAATTGCTTGCTCTGACTGAATGTCCTTTTGAAAACTGTTGACAAGATCTACGCACCACCCAGAAGAGCCTGGTTTGCACACAGCCTGATCTACACACACAGAGTATTCTTTGCTGAAGTTCACAGTGTGCAAGTGGGTGCTGGACAAAAAAATAGCTGCAAATATGGACAAGGAATAATTGCGTGAAAGCAGCTACCAGTGTGAAATTTCTATCGCAGATCATCCAGAAAGAGGCAACCCCCCCAAAAATCCTCAAATATTTTATTTGCAAAGAATACCCTGACATCCTATAATTTCAGTCAGTGTGACCTTAGTTCTTGTCAAGAGAGGTTAACCTCTGGGTTTGTTTTAGTCAAATGCTGTAGCACACAATGTCTGGTCTTCCTTTCATTAGGAAACATTCTTAGGCTGCCACTGTTATTGCTGCCCCTAGTCTGAATTAAAAATAACTCCTTAAGCAATGAAAAGCAGGCACAGCTGTACTACCATTATATTCAGTGGCAGTGCAGGAACCTCTGGGATAAGCAGAGGTTTTGAAATGGAAGGCAGTTGCCTTCACACAACTGTTCTTTCCTTGTTTCTGTGGCTGGCTTTCTGCTTATTTCCACATATGAGACATTTCTTTGGGCTATTTCCCTTTTAGTGAATTGTCTACACAGTATTAGCCATGAATAGAGATGATTTTAAAGGCATCCCTTTAAATTCAGAGTTTATTTCAGTGTCTCATCTGCTTCTTCATGCTTCTAGTTCAAGGATGCTTCTGAAATCCGTTTCAGGAGGTTCACTTTCCTGCATTTTGCCTGTGAGTGCTAATGCGTATATGAGCTATGTACCTTCCCAGTACTGTATTAGTCAGCAGGGAAGAGGAGGAAGATGAACGGAGCAAGGCGTTGGCTCATCATGTTAATTTTTGTCTCAAGACAATGGAGTTCCAACAACTGCTGCTTTTAGTCTGTTTCTGGGGTTTTAGATAAGTTTATCAGTTAGAGCCCAAGCACTGAATGAAGCAGATTGCTGTCAGAAACCTTTGGATGAATGATTACTGAACTTTGTGGTAACACTCTACTTAAAAAAATCACGACTACAGAGCAAAACATCACCTCCAGTGGCAGCAAATCCCCCAAAAGAAGAAAAAATTGTAGGCTGAACAAGGAGGTTTTGCGAAGTGCTTGTGATGGACATCTTGGGCCCCTGCCTGCTGCTGGCCGTGTAATTCCCTGAGGATCGCCCTAGGATGCAGATTGCTTGCCCTTCCCTCTCTCGTACCCAGTCCTGCTAGCAGGGGAAGCAAAAGGGAGGTGCTGTGTAGCACAAGACTACTTCAAGGTTGGCTTTCAGTTGTATGGCTGCAGTTCCTCAACATGTTCTGCCTCCCCAAAGCTGCCTGATCCCCTCCTGCTTACACAGGACAAGTTCTGTAGATTTATGCAGGGGAAGGAACACAAAATGGAGCCATTATTTCTCCTTCACTGTAGCATTTGCCTTTGCCTTCTGGTTTATTAGGTACTTATTTATAGCATGCTCCAAAATAAAGTTTCTTTCACTTTCTAGAAATCAAAGCTATATGTGGGGGAGACGGAAGCCCTCTTTCATCCTGATGACTAGTGCAGCGTGGGAATGTTTGCGAACCAGGATAACAGAGTCCCAGCAGCTGAGGAGAAAGATCAGTCCATGAAGGATCATGCACATTCAGCTCAGGCTCCTCTGCAGTGCAAGCAAGCTGTGTTTTGCCACCCCAGAGTGAACTGACCATTTCTTCCACAAAAAAAAAGATGCAGAAGGTGGGAGGGCAGGCTGGGTGGCTGAGGGAAGAGCCCAGGGACGCTGGGCTTGCAGCCCCTGCAACATCTGGGGATTATGGAGTGACAGCAGGGTGACTACAGTGTGTTGGGGACACTTCTGCAACAACTACCAGCTCACAACGCCCTGCCCTCTCAGGAGTGCAGCAAGAGCAGTAGGTGGCCTGGCTTCCTGTGGCTCTCACCCAGGCGAGGTGGCTCGTGGGCTGTGATGCTCTTTTCCTCTCCCCTTCCTCCCCTGCAGTCCTGCACCCTACCCAGCTGCCTGTTCACCTCTGCCTGCAAGCAGTCCCGAAATAGGGTGGAACAGAGGGGACCCACCTGCTGCCAACTCAATGCCAGTGCTTATTTTCTAAGGAAAAACACAGTTACAAAATAAACATGATGTAAGCTTTTGTCATACTTTATAGCAGGTATAGCTTAATGCAGAAAAAAGACATTAAAAATGCCCACTAAACCCAAAGTATTTTAGTACATAACAAGCTTTTATTCAGCTCTGACAGTATAATCTCCTACCCTACAAGGAAAGCTTTGCGCATGCTTCTCTGTTTCCAAGAGCTCCATCATTAATATTATTCCTTCCTCTAGAAAGTGAACTCATGACTCTGCATAATCACTCTCCCTCCTGGATGAAACAGAATCGTGCCAGCGTTGCACATACCATTACTCCTGAAGGGCAGCTTCCAGAGCTGCATTTTAATGAGGGTGATATGTTGTTTTGTCTCTAATGGTTCAAGCACACGAGTGGGTTTCTGAACCTTAATAAGTTACTGCATGGCAGCCGAGGCAGGTGACTGCCGTGGTGCTTGCTCCTTCCCTGGCATTTGCCAGGGAAAACATTTTTTCTCATATTAACCTAGCCTGAAGCCTGAGCCGACACATTTTACATCACATTTGCAGTGAGAGCCTCCAGTCAATTACCAGTAGCTTGTTAAACCGCAGGTGAAATGATCTTGTCTGTTAGCACGGAGTGCTTAGGCATGGCTGTGACACTGCCCATCGCATCCTCCTTAGGAGAGCTTGGTTAATGGGAAAGAGGAAAGTTCAGCTTCTCTGCCTTCTATTTCTTAAATGTGCATGATAAATGAACCCCAGGTTAATTACGTAGGCTTGCTGTCTGTAGGAGGAAAGATAGTTCTGTATGTTAATGATGAATCCACAGACAAGTCACTTCATACGTTTTGACTATAAAACAGCATTGGGATTTTCTGATACCAGCCCTTTCTTCCAGTGGTGCAGATACTGTAGTAATTTGGGATTGAAGCTTTCCTTTGTCACCTGGTGTCATTTAACCTCGCTTGAGCTTGTTTATTTACACAGAAAGTAGGGAAACTAATGCTTGCCTTTCTCACAAGGCTGTGAGGAAGCTTTTATTGAATAATGGCTGCAAAAAAGCCCTGGGAATCTTAGCTAGAAGCAATAACACAAACTGTTAGTGTGCTCACATTAGTTGGGGATTTTTGTTTTTAATGTCAGTCTATCGGAGTAGAATTTCTAGGATCATTTAGTCTTTCCAAGGAGAGACCTAGATATTTTTCTTTTGGTGATAGAAATATTGATTTGCTACCCAAAATGAAACTTACTTTCATTAACCCCACAGCCCAAAGAAGCACATCTGTAAATTAACCAGGTAAGAAAATACTGTTCTTCTTACTTTTTTTTTCCAAGGAATTGACACAATTTAAAGTGGGCTGTTGCATGAGATTGCAAAGCTAAAGAAGAAAAGGTGGGGCATTATAGTTGAGGGTGT
Source organism: Egretta garzetta (assembly GCF_000687185.1). Taxonomy (NCBI): domain Eukaryota; kingdom Metazoa; phylum Chordata; class Aves; order Pelecaniformes; family Ardeidae; genus Egretta; species Egretta garzetta. The sequence goes on from NW_009259596.1 coordinate 1,419,293, forward strand.
TGAATGTATTTCTCTTGTAGTAAAGTAAAATAAAAAATATTTCAAGTTTCTTATGCTGAAATTCTAGAAACGGAGGTGATGCCCCTGCTCAGGTGGAGACTCGCCGTGTGACTCACCGTCTGAAGCTGTGGCTGTCTCTGGGAACGGATGCCGGGCACACATGCCTTGATCTGCACTCTTTGAAGACATGTCCGCACGTGTGCTGGATGGGGTTGGCAGCTCGGAGGAGGGCATTTCTGCACGTGCCTGGGAGCCTACATTTAGACTGCAAAGACAAGGTCCAGACAACCCATCAGGATTACAGGGTAGACCCACAATAAATGTGGATGCCAGATAGGCTTTACAGGTACAGAAGGGTAGGCTGTCTCAGTCACTTTGTTCCAAATTTCCATCATAGGCAGATGCCCAAAATCCAGCTCTAAAAAAATTGCCAACTAACCCTCAAGATGCTGTAAGTCCACAGGTATTCATGTTTCCAATGTAAAGTATTGCCCAGGTATTTGAAGTTTTTTCCTTGTAAGTTTTGGCATCTACAAAAGCTTAGCAACCATTTCACGTTAAGCTGCATAATGATTTGGAAACTGGTGTTTCTCAGATGGGGAATCAGCCCAGTAAGCAGTTATATTATAATGACTAGATATATCTCTCCCAAATACATGGCTGGAGAGTGTACTGGCAGTGCTACTTTTCTCCTTTTTGCGCAGATGTTCAAGGATTAGCATTCAAGGGGAAAGAATTTGGGTTCTGCCTCTTCTGCTGAAGGGGGTTTGTGGCGGTGCATGTTGTGCTGGAGACTGTGGGTTCATCAAAGCAGTGGGTGCGACAGATGGATACGGTGGGAATGAATCAGTGATCTCATGATTCAGGCACCTGGAAGGAGGAGACCTGGCCTCTGGTTTGTGCTCTAACCCATACGCAAAGCATTAGTGAGAGAAGTAAAGGTCTGATGGCACCACAGGATTTAAACCCAGGCTCTCTGTTCTTATGCGGACTTTTTATCTGGCATCATGGCGCTGCCAGAAGACCCAGGTTTCTCTTGGGTCACAGCAAGACTCACCTAAGAGGAAGACCATTGATAGATATTCACTTTAGCCTAGTGAGTAATGATTTCTGTGCAAAGTGGGACTTTTAGGTTATGTGGTTTAAGGCTAATCTCCATAAACACAAAGGAGTAGGGGAGCAATGTAAGGCAGAGGAAGCCAGTAACCTAATCAGTGCCAGCCGAGGACGCTGGCTCTCGGGGCAGCCAGAGGGGAGCAATCAGCCCTGCTGCTGGGAGGCCCTCCCTGGATGGCCTTACAGACTGAGGGGGGGCAGCTCCCACCTCCAAGGGTATGGCATCCATTGCAGTGTGCTGGGA
>NW_009259596.1:1420731-1424850 GCF_000687185.1 Egretta garzetta
TAAGGAGCAACAAGGGTGGAAAAATAGAGGGGAAAGGGGATAAAGTGTGTAAACAGTTTGTGTCTGGCAATGCCCTGTGCCTGATCCCCACAGTGGGTATGTGTACTGGGGGGCTGTGGGTCTGTGTGTGTATATATATATATTTATATATATATTTATATGTGTGTGTGTGTGTGTGTGCAGGTCAGAGTACCAGCAACTGGTGCCTATGTCCCAGTACCAACAGCAGGGGAAACTGGGATCCAGGGACAGCTACTGGTCATATGCACATATATATTTACACATTTTCCACTAGTGGGCTTTCATCCTGATCAGCCAGAGAGGGGGACAGGATCAGGCCTTTTGTGCTGTGTTTGCTTAGGTGCTGTGTTCTCTGTCTGTGTGACCAACCATGTACATGTGTAGATATATCTATGTATATATGTGTATATGTATTGTGTGCGTGTGTGTGTGCTTGTTGGGTATACACGCTCAGCCTCACTACTGGCTGGACCTGAGGCCATGAAGTTGTGGCAGCTCGAATGGGCTACCAGATCGGGCAGCTTGTGACACTTACAGCCCAAACCATGAGCTGTGAATTTCAGGACCCAGGAGGGAGTATGAATCCCTTCACAGGGAAGAACGATGAAGCCACCAGCATCTCCTTTCCATCCATGACTCTAGAAGAAGGCTATGAAGCTAGGACAGGTTGAAGCTCTTTAGTGATGCCCTGATTAAGGCATCTGCATTTCAGAAGGAAGGGAGGTTTTATCAGGATTAGCCTAGATGGCTACCTGTTCACTCAGTTCATTTTTCCAGACTGTAGACGGCTCCCTTGCATCGTGGCAAATGATTCAGCCTGAAAAAAGCTCTTACTGCTTGGCTCACATAGTAATACGCAATGTTATGATATTCTTTCTAAATGCTTCTCTTTATTATGAAAAAGTTCAGACTTGTTTAGTCATGTAAAAACAGGAGAGGAAGAGAGGGATACATATGCTGCTCATTTTTTGAGTGGGAGAACTGGATGGTACAGAAGTAGAAACTACTGTTTCTCAGGACTGTAAATAGCATTCCAACTGATACAAATGTCCAAATACAAAGATATGAGCAGATAAAAAAAATAAGAAGAAAAATCAGCATCAACAAAAGAAACGAAACAGATGCCTGTGCTTATTGGCTGCTGTCATCTATGAAAGTCTGGTCCTGGGGAAAAAGCCTAATATATACAAAATAAACAAACACGTGTGCTAATGTCCTGTCCCCAGAGAAATCACGCAGAATATTATCACTTCAGTGAAACAATGAATTCACCAGAAGTTTTGTTAAAATATGCAGTGAACAAAATACACTGGACAGTATCTTGGTCTGGCTGAAAGTAGTGGGAGAAGTTCCACCAAATTCTACCAGAGAAGAATTTCTTAATGAACAGAACAAACCTTTGTTATAGAAAAGTACAAATAAAATACTACTGGGAGTAGCTGCTACTCCTTAGCATGGCATTAATGGTGTTGTATTTGGTTCAGTAACAAAATGAAGTACAGCTATAAATAGCATGTGATTAGGGATTAGCTGAGTCATACATGGAGACTGGGAGTAGGGATCCATGGAGAAGGAGAAATTTCCTAAAGTTTCATTAGGTGATCTCTGACTGGACTACTACCATCCTCCAAAATACACTGGTCACACTTTGCCTGCACGTGCAACATTTGTGGCTTGTAATAAAAATGGTAAGATTCCAAAAAAGCATTTGCAGTCTTTTCCTCATAAAAGCAGGAGCCTCCGCCTTTGAGGGGAAGAGTGGAATCTCAACTTTCTAGCAAAAGCTATGAGCAGGATTTAAGAATTATATAAGGAGAAGAGAAACAGAAACAGTAGCTCACAGTATCTGGGAAAATTTTTTCTTTCATGGCTAGTTTTTGTATGTGGTGCTTTTTGGTTATTAATATAAGCTCGCTAATAGAAGTTGCTTTGAATGTTTGCACAAAAGTTTAATTATGGGAAAGAAAGGCTGACACAGAAAAGCTTTCCCAAAGGAAACCTTAAAAGTCAAGATTTTCATATGACTCCACATATCATTTTCTTCTAATTCAGACAGTTTTTATGGCTTCAGTAATGTAATTTAACTAAAGGTAGATGCTGCAAGTCTGGTTCAAGAATTGCACAACGCACATTACAAGCTGATTACATCCACTTGCATCTTTTCAAATTACACCCACTTTAGGTGATAAGATCTAGATACAATGGAAGGCAACATTTCCCTTTAGAGATTGCAATCACTGGCGATTTTGCCTATTCATATGGAGTATCAGGCTCAGCAAGGTGCTGTCCTGAAACATGCTGAACGCTTCAGAATGCCAAATTGACTCAGCTCCTGCAGGAGCCAGCATTGTGGAGCTGGCAGGTGTTTGGCATGTTACAGGGCAAGTAGTGAAATTACGTTTTAGGACTTTTCCTTGTAATTACTTTGCCTCGTGGGAACTCTGAGTTTTCTTTTTTCTTTTTCCTCTTGCAGCTGCTAGTCATGTGAGAGCTACGTGTAAATGGGCTGTTCTCATTTTATGAAAGTTTCACTTATCACCAACAATGTGATACTTGCAATTACGTACCTGGCTGTATACGTAGTATGTATCATAGCTCTACTTAGCGTGAACTGAATTTAGACTTGAAGGCCAACGGCATCCTGGCTTGTATCAGGAATAGTGTGGCCAGCGGGAGTAGGGAAGTGATCGTGCCCCTGTACTTGGTGCTGGTGAGGCCGCACTTCAAATACTGTGTTCAGTTTTGGGCCTCTCGCTACAAGAAAGACATTGCATTGCTGGAACATGTCCAGAGGAGAGCAACAAAGGTGGTGAGGGGTCTGGAGCACAAGTGTGATGTGGAGTGGCTGAGGGAACTGGGGTTGTTTAGCCTGGAGAAAAGGAGACTGAGGGGAGACCTTATTGCCCTCTACAACTGCCTGAAAGGAGGTTGCAGTGATGTGAGTATTGGTCTCTTCTCCCAAGTAATAAGCGATCGGATGGGAGGAAATGGCCTCAAGTTGTGCCAGGGGAGGTTTAGATTGGATATTAGGAAAAATTTCTTCACCGAAAGGGTTGTTAAGCATTGGAATGGGCTGCCCAGGGAAGTGGTCAAGTCCCCATCCCTGGAGGTCTTTCAAAGACAGGTAGATGTTCTTAGGGATGTGGTTTAGTGGTGGAATGGCAGTGCTAGGTTAACGGTTGGACTTGATGATCTTAAAGGTCTTTTCCAACCTAAACGATTCTCTGATTCTGTAATTCCCTCTGCAGGAAAGATACAACAGAGAAAGAGCTGATTAATTCATCCTCTACAGCTAGAGAGAAGTAAGAGTCACTTATCCAAAGTGCTGAGAATTACCTCCATTACTTGCATGATTTAGAGAGACTAGAAGCTTCATAAGCACTGTCATATTCACAGCTTAGTGTGAGATTTGCTGTAGCAGGTCTGTAATATCCAGCAGCACCTTCCAGCACAAAGCCAATTTCTTACTTTGGTGAGAAATCTTATTTTCATATGATAAACATAAATAATTTGGTATAGTTTCTACTAAATACCTAGGAGGTTTGGTTTAAGTTAACATTTCCACCAAAAACTCTACTTTGGAATCACTTTTTTTTCCATAGATAATAGTTTTCTTGGAGGGTATATGTTTAAATCCTTTAATTAAAGTATCTCATCCTATCACTTCTGCTCACAACCCCTTCTGTCTCCTCAGGAGCCTACGACCAAGGTTTCTGAGGCTGCTTGGCATCTGTGACCTGACAGGTCTGATTCTGCCCATGGGGAAAGGGACTTTGAGCTCAGTTACACCACCACCACACTGGAGCACCAACATGACATGCTCTTTGGCATTTACACCCACTGGGAATAAAGCCAAGATTTATAAAATAGTAATAAAGATGCTGCTTTTAAAATAAAGTCACTTCTTGTCAAAGAAATCCTATGTTATTAATTTTATATCCCTCCCCCCAGAACATCAGTCAAGATGTTCTGGTGATCTTTGGGTCACATTTTAGTTCCCCCAGTTTGGGGGATGTGGGGATAGCGAGGTTTTAGCATAAAAGAGTTTTGTGTCATTTGAAAGTGAGAAATTATTATTATTATTATTATTATTATTAT
>NW_009259596.1:1424894-1446964 GCF_000687185.1 Egretta garzetta
AAAGGAATCTTCAAAGCTCTGCCTTGAAGTTGCAGGTAATCATTCAATGACAGCAATCATAAAGGTCCTCAAACAATCACAGTAGGATCAGACAGGCCAGAAGAACCTGGCCAACGCACCCGCAGTGTGCCAGAAGCTGCGCAACACTGCCTACAAGTATCAAATTTCAAATATTTGTATATAATAAGCCAGAAGCAGAAAAAATACACAGGCACAGAGCAGGAGAGACCAGGGCCATGAGAGCATCAGGGAGTTTATTAGGATCTTAGGAAACGCTTCATGTTTTCACTGTGTAGAGGAACAAACTTTCCTCATATGATCTGGTTTAAGGGAATTTTTTTTTCCTGGTCTGAAGTCCCATAACTGTTTAAACTGCAGAAGCATTCCTCAGACACACCTGTTTCTCTGCACACTGGTTGATCTTTCAAAAAATAATTTAAAACCGAGTATTGACAAAAGTCAGCCATCACCCTTTATTTACACTAGCCCTGAGCTGTTTTGTGAAACTTTTGCCGAATCATTGGTGTTTCTTCCTATTTAATGGACCAAAAGTCAGCATGAATTGCATAGATCAAGTCAACCAAAATTCTGGAGAGTAATTTGCTAGAGAAGAGCAAAAAATGAGTGAAGTTCTGGCTTGGGAAAATCAAAAGATGGTAAAAAAGGAGCCTGTATCTTAGTTTCAGCCTATCTGAACTCTGCAACTATGGAGAGGTTCAGATAAAAGCTTCCAAGGGCACATCATCTCCTTTGAGATCCTTCCTTCCAAGGTCACATCATCCACTGCATGTGGATGGATCGGAGATAAAAAACCTGGACCTGGATTCTGATCAGAGTCCCCTGGCTGGGTCCCTGGCAACTGGCACACTGAGCACAGGAACAGATTTGGAAGATGCCATTTAGATCTGTCCTCAGCATTTTCTTTGCTTCTACTTAAGTTTGATCCCGTCTCTGTTAGTCTATTAATCAATCTACCATGTTATTACATACCACAATTTATACTGATATAAAACAAGCTTATAATCAACGATTCCAAGGGATGCATTTGAAAATACAGCCAGCTTTCAGTAAGCGCAAGGATGATCCATATCCTTTCAATGTATGAATTATTTATTTACTATATTGATGTTTGAGAAAATTAGAAATCAGTATCCATCAGAAGAGCACATGTGACATGGTATGATAAACGGGTGTTCAAAACTGCTTGGCTTTCAGTAAAAAATCCTTATAAATCTTAATGAAACATTGACACGATTAAGCTTGAGGCTTTTGGTTTAATAGCTGTGTCCTATGACCAAGAATTGCTGGGGCTCTTATTGCCCTCTAGTGATGTTTGGGTGGAATTGAAATGTAGGTATTTTCACAGTATTACATACACGTTATGAATATATCCTATAATAAAGAACTCTCCTAGATTAGCAATGCTGTCATTTTTTCATGTAAATAACTCTTAAAGTTCTTTTATGCATGGATAATATCATAAATCATATATATATATCGGTCATACTTGCTTCTGGACTGCAGCATATTGAACTCCGAAATTCAGACACTTCTGATGGGAAAACAAGGCAGTAATTACAGCAGCCTTTCTAAAAGACAGAAAAAATGGTGAATCCCATTTAAAGTAAATGCAAAAATCAATTAAAGTTATGAACCTGCCAGGTTGGAACTATCTAAAATGGCAGCTAGTGATATATATGCTTGGTGGCCTGATAAGCGCAGGAGAATCATAGAATCATAGAATGTTTTGGGTTGGAAGGGACCACTAGAGGTCATCTAGTCCAACCCCCCTGCAGTGAGCAGGGACACCACTAACTAGATCAGGTTGCTCAGAGCCCCATCCAACCTGGTCTTGAATTGGAGACAACCTGGAGACAGCAGCTCCCTGCTAACTTTGTGTCCCACAGTCCTGGCCCTGCATCTTTTCTGGGTTTCTGATTTTTCCCCCACCTCCTTCTCTGCCTGGTAGCACGTACATATTGCTGTGTACTCACAGACTCCTTGAAAAAGGCTGGTTTGTTAAATAATTGACTGAATAAAAATCTTTAGAGAAACTTTCAAGGTCCAAACCATAGGTAAGGAATTTCCCTTCCACACCCAACCCCAAAATAACCCTGAGGTGACAGCCTTTATTGCTGACGTTCACATGTTGTGTTCAAGGCCTATCTTTAAAACATATAAAGGCTGTTTTTGCTGTGTACTTCTCTCTCTTTTTCTGGATTTTCTTGTGAATTGCTGAAAAGCCTTAATTTTAGTACGGGAAAAAGAAACGTATTTCAACATTTTGTTTCGGAATATGAAAGCTCTTTATTGACCAAGCTTTGACTGCAGTGTTACGGTGGCTGAATGTAAACCAGATCTTTTCTGAAATATTAATAGTATTACAGTCTTAACATCAGGCCCCAGTTAGATGTAAATAAGCCTTTACTGACTGATAGTAAAGCCCACATGAAGTGTGAATTCCTGTCTCAATGGAGTGCACAGTCCAAATCCAGGGTGCACATTGCACTTAAGTGGGTGTACTAAGGAAATGGAAAAACTGGGCTTTGGTAGACCGATTAAAAAAATGCTAAAAGTGGGTCTGTCTGGATGGTGGGTGCTGGTAGACACAGGTTTACTCTGCCCTTGCTCAGAACTGATGGAGCTCTTACCCAAATGCCTGGGTGCTGAGCCGAGCTAACCTGCCTCAGCACCATCCTGCAGCAGGTTGAGTATCTGACCTCTGCAGGGAAGGAGGCATCTAAGGGTGCCTGAACCCCTTTGTGTAGGCACACCCTTGATAAAAGCTGAGCAAACTATACAGTTTTGGGTCTTTGGAAAAAAAAGGAGGAAATACACAAGGAAGAGCTTACTTCCACTATTGTATTTAAACTGTATTTCAGCCCAATGTTCTTAAATGCGGCAGTGAAGAGGAACTCATTTCAGAAATACAGCATGGGAGAGGGGACTGCTTAATATAGAAAACTTGCTGGAGAGACCACCAGTTTCCCCCCAGATCACCTAAACCTCACTGATGGGCCAGGGTCACAGCACTGAAGAAGGCAAACTGTAAGAGCAGGAGGATTTTTCCAGGTGTTTATGCCACAAGAAATCATGAGAGAAGCACAGCTACAGCCCGAGTTAATGCTCAACATTTACACAAAGCAAGCTTCTATTGAGTAGTAAAAATTTGCACAACGTGATCACTCCCATTTCGCCTTTGGAGCGGCTGCCTTTGACAGGGATGTGTTTTACGATTTAGAATAATTATTCATGTTGTAGACCTCAATTTCATCCACAGCATCACATGCTGAAACTAGCTGAGTATTCGATAAATGGGGCCTCAGAGTCCCAAAGTATATAGGAGAAGCAGTTCAGACCATTCAGCAAATCTCCCCTATGACAACAGGATGAAAAAAACCCCTGATGACTTTCTATTTCTAGCTTCCAAGACAACAACCATGACTCAAAAGAGCCTCTTTTGTCTCCAGAGCGAGGGGATTGTATTCCTTTCTCTCAGATGTGGTCCTTCTCATTCCAACGTGTGCTAAATTATTACAATTCCCAGCTGATCTTGAAGACCAAGTGGAAATTGAAATAAAATTTAGTCCCTGAATTGCACAGCCTTGAGGCAGTGCAGCCCAGCAGCATTATGGATATCAGATGGCTCCATCCTGCATCAGTGTCAGAGGGTCTGTCTTGACCTTTAAAGCTGGTAAAAACCTAGGTCAAGCTTTCATAAAGGCTGAGTCTTCTTCCATGACCTTTGAAGCAAGTGCAATATCTCTGATTGAGGAGGAGGGGGAAGGGGTGGAGGAAGGAGAACATTTCAGCTTCTCTCCTAAAACATGATCAGTGACAAACTGTACCTGCAGTTATGACAGGCAGTGGCATCAGGCTCTGACACAGCATGTGATACCAAAGAGGATCATGCTTTCTGCCAAGAACGACAGAACCGTTAATGCTTATGGAGAAAGGACCCAGTGGGATTTTGGGCGGCTGTGGATGGGGAGACCTGTTAACCTCCCTGATGCTGCAAACTCCCTCCAGGGAACTCCATCTCCTGATGCAGAGGGAGGTGCTGGGACTGCTTCCCCCCCAGCCTTCTGCGGTAAGGGAGGCTCTCCTCCCTCCTTACCTCACTGCGACCTGAGGTGCTCTGCCCACTGGTCATTCATGACAACCCTGCCCTTCCCTTCTGGGCAGAGAACGCTGCTAAAAAGAGCAGAACGGACTGTGCAAAATATGGCACAAGGATGGTTATGGGGACCATGATAGAATCATATAATGTTTTGGGTTGGAAGGGACCTTCAGAGGTCATCTAGTCCAACCCCCCTGCAGTGAGCAGGGACACCGCTAACCAGATCAGGTTGCTCAGGGCCCCGTCCAACCTGGCCTTGAATGTTTCCAGGGATGGGACCTCCACTACCTCTCTGGGCAACCCATTCCAGTGTTTCACCATCCTCATTGTAAAGAATTTCTTCCTTATATCCAGTCTAAACCTACCCTGGTTTAGTTTAAAACAATTACCCCTTGTCCTGTCACAACTGGCCCTGCTAAAAAGATTGTTCCCATCTTTCCTATAGGCTCCCTTTAAGTACTGAAAGGCCATGATACCATGGTGACTTCAGTGCCCAGGTTCCCTGGTGTTGTCTGGTAGTGGTTTAGCATTGTGATAGCACAGCAACATCTCTGCATTGCCTTTCTGTGACTTCAGGGTGTGGCCTGTGCAGTGTGACGTGGGTATCAGCTTTATACAGGTATGTCTCGCTAGTCAGAAACGCAAATGCGGCTCGTTCTCCTGTCACAGGTGATGGTGTCCAAGGAGGATGGGAACAAGCACTGAGGGCAGCCCCATTCAATCTGCAGTGCTCCTGAACACCCACGAGCACCTGAGACAAGTGCCTGGAATGAGATCGTTAAATACAGGCAATTGCTGAGACTGTGGGTACAGCAGAAGGGTGCTGTTGTGCTTTAACCCAGCAGGCAGCTGACCACCACCCAGCCGCTCACTCGCTCCCACCCTCCCTCAGTGGGATGGGGGAGAGAATCGGAGAAAAAGTAAAACTCATGGGTTGAGATAAAGACAGTTTACTAAAACAGCAGAGGAAAATAATAACGGTAATAGTAATGACGTTAGGAGAATATATAGAATATACAAAACAATTGATGCACAATGCAATTGCTCACCACCCACTGACTGATGCCCAGCCCGTCCCTGAGAAGTGATCGCTGCCCCCCAGCCAACTCCCCCCAAACATGACGCCATATGGTCTGGAATAGCCCCTTCACAGTTTCCTTGATATCACTAGTTGCTACTCTGGAAGAGAGAGTGAACAGTCAAGCCCTAGACCTCTTCTTATGCCATTCACCACTGAAAAGACCTCTTCCCAGCCGTGATCAAAACTTGTATTTGCTCGATTTCCATCACCTCTGAGTCTTGTGTGCATTCACTCCCTGCTCTTCGTAGCAGTCGTCCCATGTCTACTTGATGTAGAGGGTTTCATATCCTGGCTGCATCTCTCAGTCTCAGAAACCACTCTGGTGTCTTTTTGCTCCTTTTCCTAACATGGATTTCTCACTGATGGACCTCCTTTGACTTCAAGGGACAGAAAGAGATCCTTCTACCACTGTCATGTTGCATCAGGCAGTCTACTGTTGCTCAGGTCATGGTTTCCCCTTACGGTTTAGCATCTGTTCTACATGGTACATGCCAGCAGTACTGAATGACCGTTTTTCAGTATTCACAGGCCCTACTAGTAAAGCATGAGGCACTTTTCAGCCTTCAGTTCTCAAGTCAAGAGGCACAGATGGAATATAAGAACAGAAATCGTTGTTCTGATTAGAGCAAATTGTTTAAATGATGTTAAGTTCTGGATAATGTAATCAAATTTTCCCGAGAAAGAAAAACACTCCATGCCATTTTTCTTTTGCAGCAGGAAATCTAGCAGCCAGAGCACCTAATGGAATCCTCATCTAAAATTCCTAGTAGTTAAATAATAAGAAACCTCTTCATTATACCCATGTATTGAGTCAGACATGGAATATTTAATTGATTCTTTTTGACAGCACTGAAGGTGGCTGCCATTTCTATACTTAAAATTTAATTCAGCACAGGAGTCTTGCAGGTGGTCTCAAGCAAAAAAAAAAAAAAAAGTCAGACATCTTTGAAAAGCAGGTTTCTTTATGAATCCTTACTAAGCAGCTAAGAGCATTTTGGGCTGTAAGCCACAGGAGAAGGTAAGGCAGGTGTTCTGACAAATCCTGCCACTTAATCAGAGCAGAAATGAGGCAACCACTAGTACTGTGTTTCAACCAAACCTATGTCTCCTGCATTTGATTTAGTAACTTTTTGCTTGGCAAGGTGCCAGTGATTCACTTCATATTTTAATACAGAATAACCCGAGATAGAAAATTGAATATTGGATGGTAATGCAATGTAGGGAGTTTTGGTGACCTGCTAATACAGTGAATTCAACCTAAGTGGTTTGTGAATGACAACAAACCCCTCATATTAAATTACAGGAGAGAATATGTTTTCAATTATGCGCTCTTTACTGTAATTTATAGCCATAAAAGAAAATCCAAACCACAAGTAGTAGAGCAAGACATGGATTCCTCCGCACAATGACAAACCAGGTAGTTTGGGACGGTAATAATGGAGAAACCTACCTCTAGTTCATTAAAATGAATATAAAAACAGGTTAGCACCTTGATCTGGTTTACCTGGAGCTGCTCCAACTGATAGACTGGCCACGCGGGCTGCAGCGTTAACCTGTGCCATGGCCGACGGGAGGTTTCTTTGCCTTAGCCACGGCGCGGGTTGGGGAAGGAAGTTGTGTCCTAGCAGCAGCAGCAGCTGTGTTTTGGTATCTGATGTAGAAGAAGGATTATATCTGACAGAGTGAAAGAAGGATTACAGTGCATCCGACAGTAGAGGGGGCTTGCAGGAAAATTGTTTGCCATGGATTATGGGGACGTAATCTTTTAATGTCCCCAGTAAATGTTGATTTTGGAGGAAAGATAGATAAAGCGCATATTAATCCTTAGGGGGAGAGGCATTGTGTGTGTAAGGTTTATAACAACCTAATATGATTTTGATTTGCTTATTACTGAGAAAGATGGTTCCATTTCACAATGTTTGTTGTAGATAGAGCGTGGTACGTGTATAAACACCACGGCTGTAAATAGCAGACATGGAAACAATCCAGAATACTACTACATCTCTTTATCTAATACATCACTGATGCAGACTTCCTATCAGGAAGCCATATTTTGAAGTAAAGCTGTAATGCCTGTCAAGAAAAAAAAGATCTCACTGAGCCTTTTTCTCTTTGTTTTTCAGTTCGAGCCTCACAATCATCAGATAAATAAAAACCTTGATGAATATGTGAATAATCCAGCAGTGTTTCATATCCCCTAGTCTTTAAAGTAAAATAAAGCAGAATTGCATTTAAATAACCAGTGTTGTTACTCTCCTTCACTTCTGGGTACTCATTTATCCTCTAAAGCTTGTGTGAACAAGTTTTTATTGTAGGGATACAAAGTATTAGATATCAAAGCCAGTATAAGAAGGTGCAAATCCCATTGAAAATCCTGCAATTTATCTCTTGCCTCCACTTTCTAAGGTTTTCTTCCATAAGCATCAGCTGACAAGGAGCTCTGGCAGCCCTGATGTGCAGGTCTGAGTACACACCAGACTGCTGTGTGTCCCTTGGCTCTCACACCTGAATAGCAAAATCTGGCTTACCTTCAGTTATTACTTGATGCTTTTTCAGATGGGAAGTGGTATACATATTGAGATATATGGCAGGTCAGGAGCTTAGGGCTCGGGCTGTTTTATCTTGTCCCTCTGACAATAAAGGCAATTGACCTAATTTCTGCGAGTGAAATCTGCGGGACCAGGAATTTGCTCTGGAATTATTTATTAGTATGTAATTATACGCAAGAGGATTGTAGGAAAAGTGTTTGAGGCTTAACGATGAACTTTAGAACAAATAAATAAATAAATAGAAAGCAAAGCATTCAGTAAAACCGTGGCACCTTCCGCAGGAATTTAATTAATGCTTCCTAGGCACCATCTACTTATCCATATTTTGGTACTCTGAAAATGTGGGAATCACATCTGTTACCCAATAGCCTGGCTTCCGTCTTTTCCTTCTCAGCAGAAAAATCCTTCTCATGAGAGTTGGAACAAACAGCAGAGAACAGATAGTGACAGAGAGTCACGGCATCCTATGCAAAGTCCCGCTCGCCACGGTCCATGTCCGAGCTGCAGTACTTCCTACTGTTGAAGCACAACGCTTGTTATGGCGAGCAAAAAAATGGCCTTTGTGGAATTGTGTGGGGCCATTAAAGCCCTTAGAGACCAGACTGGGTAAAGGGTTGGGTAATTCCTGCAAGACAGATGCACTGTATCGCTGCACTCCGTCCAGGGATTTCATTTACTGACAAAAGTCGAGGGCAACAAGTCTTCAAGAGTGAGACCTCGCTTCTGTGGCCAAAGCTCCAAGCAAATGCTGCTCTCCCCAGGCTCTTGCTTATTGCTGCTGAAACCAATAGCAAACCTCATGCTGACTTTTAGAAGAAAGGGGCTAAGATTACCGCATTTTGCAGACTATGGATGTATTCAATGTTAGTTTTGAGTAGTGAATGTCATTAGCAAAAGCAGCTGAAAAGCATATGTGGCTGATTGCTAATGCTAGTATTTGTTTTCTTCTGAAATATTTTACTTGTCATCTTCCAACATATTTCTGCACCTAATTAACCTACAAAACCTAAAAAAAATCTTCAATTATATACGTATCCTGCTCAAGTAATCTTCTATGGGTATCCAAAATTTATAAGAAAATACTATGCTGATTACACATGATGGAGGCAACTTTTCACTTTTCAGGGAATTTTTAGTTCAGTAGCTAGACCGTGACTAAAAATCACTGGCAGTGTTAAGTGGATGCCACTTAAACAATCACAACACAAGTGATGTTGATTGTCACAGTGTTTTATATGGCAGCATGAGTACGACTAAAATTAATATGTGAAACACAGCATTGATTCATTTTTCCTCTGGCCAAAAAAATTGTCTTTCTTCTACTGCATAAGAGGTCAGGGTGGTCTGCATCTTGAGAAAATGTGATCTTCAGAACTAAAAAGATCCTGCTCAATATAATAAAATATATAGATCAGAAACCCCCCCTTTGTTTTCATTGGCCCCATTGCATTTCTGTCATGTAAAGAACCTACTTCATACCCAGTAGGAACTAACTGTTCCTGTGTACCTAGAAAAATGATGGCCCTCGGTATAGAACTAATAGAAATAATTTTTAAGTAGAAACTGATCTAAAATTATAATTTATTAATGTAGCATAAAATTCTAGTGGCACATGATTCTGGTATGGTGGTATCAAGCCACTAACACAGCAAAACTTTCAAAGAATTGTAATACCTAAACTATAGTATAATTTTATAACTGAATTGTGTATAGCATACTTTCTTTAGAAACTAAATGAAGGTTTGAAAACTGTCTGGAATTAGCTCGAAGTTTAGTGAGTGACCTTAGACAACTGATGCAATGGAGATTGCTGTACATCACTCAAAGCGCATCCGATCACGCAGGTGTCTTGCGTTACAAGACATTGTTTGGTTAATTTAAAATTTGAAAAAAAACAGGTATGTTTGCTATATACTGTACTACATGCAGTGCTACAATACCTGGGCTGAAATTTCTCCAATCCCAGTTTTGCCCAGTGTGCCACAGAATTACAACCCAACTAAAAATTTTGTCTAAAAAATAGCTCCTTTTCCATATAATGCAGCTGGTTTACAAATTAAATATAAAAATAAGCCAAAATGCAATTTCCTGCAAATGCTGTTGGGTGCCAGGAGAATACCAGATTCATTTTCCACAGGAGATAAGAACTAGACCCAGGAATCACAGTATTACTGAAAGAAACAATCCATTTTCCTTAGCACACCTTTAAACATTAAATTGGTCCATGAACTAATTCTTATAGCGAACCAAAGACCTGAAAAAGTATTGCAGAAAGACCTGACAAAATATTGCAGAAATAAGAGCAAGAGTTCAATATGTGAGGTAAGATTACAGAATTTAGCATCTTTGGTACAAATACTCCACCAAAAGGAAAAAGACAGGAAAAAAAGCAGAAATATCTACTTTAAATGCATATATGTAGATGTGGACTGGAAGACTGCCTATAGAAATTAATTTCTCCAGGCACTCAGTAACTGCAGTATGTGGTTAGCAGACTGGATGAGGGGCTAAAGAGTCTGCCTGGTATGGGTACATCTCATACCTTCAGATTAGCCTGCAATAAAGTTTTTAGTGAAATTTATTTTCTTGAAGAAGGTAGTACTTCTGGTAGTTCCTCTGAGCTATGGAATGCATTTTTATATTTGCTCCAGAAGCACCTGATCGCAAACCGCATTACCTTGGTCTGTGAACCTGTTGTGGAACACCTGCCATCAGCAAGGCCCTGCTGTTTCATCAAAGCATATTCACTTCGCCTGATATGCTGTCGTATGGACTTGCCTGAGATTTTATTAAACCCCACAGTCAGTCCACCAGGTGTTTTACCTGTAGCTTGGTGTTAAGGGATATATACTGTGAGCAATTTCAATAGAGTGGGTTTGGTTTTTTTCCTTCTCTAATTGACTTTGTGTATGAATTTTAGCTCATGATGTTGTATGATAAGAAACTGTGCTGTTCTGGATAGAGCCTCGGGAATCTTTTGTATTTTTTCTGTTCCTAGAGATAACAGGCTAAGCAAGATGTTGTGGTTTAACCTGGCAGGCAGCTGACCACCTCCCAGCCGCTTGCTCACTTCTCCCCCCTCCCCGCAGTGGGATGGGGGAGAGAATCAGAAAAAAAAAGTAAAACCCATGGGTTGAGATAAAGACAGTTTAATGAAACAGCAGAGGAAAACAATAAGAATATGAATATGAATATGAATATGAATATGAATAAGAATAAAAGAATAAAAATAAGAATAATTAATATAATAGTAAGAGAATATACAGAATATACAAAACAAATTATGCTCAATGTAATTGCTTACCACCCACTGACCAATGCCCAGCCCGTCCCAAGCAGCGATCACTCTCCCCCCAAATAATTCCCCCCGAACATGATGTCCTATGGTCTGGAATAGCCCTTTGGCCAGTTGGGGTCAGCTGTCCTGGCTGTGCCCCCTCCTAGCTTCTTGTGCCCCTGGCAGAGCAGGGGAAGCTGAAAAGGTCCTTGACCGGTCTAGGAACTACTTAGCAACAACTAAAACATGAATGTGTTATTAACATTCTTCTCGTACTAAATCTAAAACACAGTGCTATGCCAGCTACTGGAAGAAAATTAACTCTATCCCAGCTGAAACCAGTACACAAGAGAAACCCTAGGAGCATGCAGGGCAGCACCATGAATGCCATGACGTTGGTCAGGATCCTGAAGCTATGGGAAAGGTCACATTTGCCGGCCTTGGCAGGGTGGGAGAAAGCCTGGCTGCCCCGATGTCACCTTGCAATGGCAGCTTCAGCAGCGTTTGGTCACAAAAGTGACCGTGGTTCGGTTCGGCAGCCACACCCAAATGTGCCCTGCCTCTGATAGCAACAGAAGCGCAAAACTGCAGGGTTTGATCTCCGTGGGGAGGCCTGGTTTCATGTCTCGTTCTGATGCGCTGTAACGCATACCCAGAGCAGGGGACGAGGGGAGAGCTCGGGCTCTTGGCCACCCCAATGTCACCATGAGGGTGGGAGGCAGCAAAGTGGTGGGTAGGAGAGGGCACTGCTGGCGGTCCGCGGCAGCAGCGGCATGGCGTTTTAACCCAGCAGGCCCTCTTGTGAGCGAAGTTCAGCCGCAAGGCTATTTCCATGACTTTCACAGGTTTTTGACTTCACATCGTCTTTACGGCTGAGCGCGGGCTCCCGAGCAGCCAGCTAAATCGAAAGGCTCACAGAAAACGACTCCAGAAGATATGCCTGAAGAGGTGGGGTCTGAAGTGAGACGTACATTAAAACATAAAGAGTTCAAAGAGTAACAAACCCAGGCATTTAAAGACAGAAAAATCATAGAGTAAGTGAAATGAACCCGCTGGATTATACTTGAGTGTTGAGCTCTAGGCGAGAGCAAGATTAACTTTATTGAGGTCAATAAATAAACCTCCCCTTCAGAAACAAATTACTTAATTTAGCTCTGTGGTGAGACAGAGCCATCTGCAATACCCACCCATCGCCTGAGCAGTTCTATAAATAACTACCACCGTTGCGCTAAAGCAGAGAGGATTAAAGCTCTCATTCAGCTCCCTTGTAGAGACAAAATACGAGGTTTTTACTGCATGTGAGCCGTGTAAGTGGTTGCTTAATGCTAGGTGAATGATGGCCACCACAAAAACCTTCCCAGGGCACAGCGTGACGCACACATCTTTCCATTTGGAGCTAATATTTTGAGATCAGAAATTAAAGAGAAAACCTTCCTAGAAAAAAAATTTATAGGGGTAAAAGTGCAATTGAAAATGAAATACTTGGATAAGTTGAAATCTGGGTTGCCAAAACAGTTTGGGACACATAAAATAACTGTCTTAAAGACTTTTTCATGTCTCTTGATTTTTCCTCAGTACATATTTTGATTATAGAGGTCCCCTATCAAATATCAAGAACACACTGTGAATAAGTTCTGTTTCCAATTCAGTGACAACCTTACTTTTTTCCTCAGTTTAATGTTAGTAACTTCAATGCACACGGTACCAGAATAGGTTGTGCTTTTTCTAATGCTTCTCTCCATCTTCAGTTGAAATCTTACTATGAATGGCAAGGGGAAATAGCCAGAATGCAGTATTTTATACTGAGTTGACATCCACGAAGGTTAGAAACAGAGAGAGAAAGATGGAGGAAAGAATATCGGTGACCAGATGAATCAGTCTGTTAGGCATACACTGGTATTTGTCACTGTCCACGTAGCTCTCTGATAGGGATTATGAGCTGACGAAAAATTGACATTTTCAATGTCACTTTTGGGAAAATGTTAAAGAAAATTCCAGAGCAGTTCTTTTTTGGGGGGAGAAAATTAGCCACCAACTGTGGTAGCTGTGAGTGAAAGCAATGGAAATGGGGAAGCATCTTATTCATTTATTCTTGGGAGGTCTCTCTGGTTATTCTTTTCACCCATATGTGTTGCCTTGTTTGCTGCCTGAAACGGTGCAAGTCATTGACAGCATCAGCCCAACTTACCCTGGAAGGGGTTTCCTAGAGATCTACAGCAGCAAATCTTCAAAGGCCATGATCAGACATGATTTTAAAGGTTTTGCTGGCTGAAATGCTAGAAGACATCTCTCCATTGCAACTCACTATGATCTACTAGCTGAAATGTAGTGCTCTTTGGGGTAGCAGAGTAAATGCAGAGAAACAGCATTTTAACTTGGCGTTATAGTTTCCCACCTCCGAATAGACCTGCATTTTTTAAATGAACATGTCCTTTTTATTGTGAATAAAACCCGTTAATCTCAAGCTGCCTTGCACGTACTCCAGTACAGGGATAGGTCTGCAGGCTCACTGGGGGTTTAAGCTGAGATCACTGGTTTTACAGTGATGCAGCTGAAGAACCAACACTTGTCTGCCTCCACTGGGTAGTTTGTAGAGAGAAAAGCAACCTCCTCAGACAAGAGGGGTACAGGAACAAGCAGGTGTGTTTGAGGGAGTAAGTGGTAATAATCTCCATTTCCTAAAGGAACACATGTTCATTTTAGACATGACAAATTTAGACAAAGGTTTGAGACCTCAGACACCTGGTGAGACATCAGTTTGCCAGCAGCATGTATGTCCATCTTCTTTTCTCTTCTTTCTCATGTGTTCAGAGGAAAATCCTTCTTAACTAAACTTGTAATGAAATAAATGTAAGAGCAGAGGAAATGAGATCAGCAAGGCAGTGACTTCTCTAAACATTCCTTTTTTTTTTAATCTAGTGCTTTGCCTGAGAAATCAGACAAGACAGAGGAGCTTTCTAAAGGAAGGAGGAAAGGCAGGTATCAACATCTGGCTGACACAGCACTAAGCAGATGGTGCCCATAGCAGAAGTTGTAGAGTTTCTTCCCCCTGTGTCTCAACCAGTATATGGAAGGTGCAGGGGCTGCTGCCTCTCCCTGAGCAAGGCAAGCAGCATGGCACAGAGCACTTACAAGGTCTAGACTTCTTCCTCAAAAACAGGGTGGCCTTACCTCTCCTGCTTACCAGCAGCACCCTAATGGCCTGTGCTGTCCTGTGGAGAAAGTAGCTAACACAGCCCAAAACTGTTCCTGGGAGGATGCTAGTGACTGCATGGCACGGGCACTCCTATGTCACTGCTGGTGGCCCTGCCCTTACCTTCTTTGCTTTACTGGTACAGATGTACCAAAAAGGGCCAGAGACACAGTGAACTTTTTAATCTACTGATGGGCTGGCACGTTCTTGTTAAGTGGGAAACATGGGATGGGGCAGGAAAGAGAGAGTTTCATTCTAAAATGCTTTATAACTTAAAGATGAGAGGCATGTTACACAATAACCTGACTGAAAGCTGTTCTGGAAAAGGACGAAATCAAACCTCGTTCTACTATTACCTGGACAAGGTCTACAATGACTGAGCCACGTAATAAAAATAGAATTATTCATCCTATAATATTTTGTAAAAGAGGGCTGATTCAGTCACTTACCTCCAGAAGAAGTTTGAAAACTATATATCATCATTCAAGACAGGCATATTTTTGTAATCAGGGTTCACATGTTTAATCCTGGCAGCTTTAGTGCACTCCTCCCTCCACTATTATTGATGTGCCTAGTTGCAGACTTAAGAGTCTTTCAGTTCAGCATGACAGGTCCTGTGGAGTAAGGTTTTTATCCCACTCTCCTTGTCCATGCATAAGGCAACTCCTTTAGGTATAGCTCCATTGTGGGCTCCATTAGGTACCAAAGTCCAGTTCCACGTCAGATACTTTTAGGACTAGTTTTCATTCAGGGTGTTGGGGTGCAGTAGTCAATGGAGAGAAAGGTCCAGGCAGTGGCTCATCCCAGAAATCTTCTGGACCACCCTTTGGAGGTGCCTGTTTTTCTCCATTGGCTGTCAAGGGAGCATGCAGTGAGGATGTTCCTGACCTACCCAGCTCAGGAAAATGTCTAAACTTACCTGGGTTGATTCAGAGTCCTACTGTTAAACATCTCCTTTGTAGATGCAGCCCTAGCCTTAATGATTAGAATAGCTCATGGCAAGTGAGAAAGCCCTCAGGGAGGATTCAGACCATTTGGGGATTTTGTGCTGAAAATTATTGTAGCTGAAAATAAATATTATAAATTGGATGATGTGGGACTTCTTTCATTTTGTGTGTTTTGAATGCTCAATGTTGGATAGAAGTTCCTAGCTGATGGCAAATAAGCAAAACTTTGTGTCCTGAAATCACTACAAATAAGATGCACAGTAGAATCCATAATGTTGTTGGGACATTAGAAAAAATGGTAAGCTTGAATTTGACAGAAGTATTCAGCAACATTACAAGAATCCTCTGTGAAAATTGATTTGGTGAATTTTTGGTGAAATGCAGTGTGCTTGTCTCAAATACACTTTGATCATGACCCACGTGGTAATAAAGAACACTGAAAATAATATACTTTTTATTGAGCAAATAAATCTATTTAAAATGGTGTTAAAGTGAGAATTGTTTCAGATAGAAAACAGAACATGGAAATGCAGAGTCCATGATATCCAAATTGCAGTTCTGGGGAACTAGGAACCATTCTTTGGCCCCCAAAAGCAAGTGTCATCGTGCTGCTTGAATCCACACAACTGAACTGTTTTCCCTTTGTCTTCCATAGCCAAGATGTTCTCATCCACAATTCTCCTCCAGAGCAGTCCCTGGCCTGTGTTAGTACTGTGCACAGCATCTGCAATGGATCATGGTTGTTCACAGGAACACCAAGTAATTAAACCATGTGGACAACCATGAACAGACCAGTTTGGTTTAATATGTATGGACTCCTCTGTTTCCTTCAGAAATCCATGCTCTGAGCCAACTTGGTCTGAGTCTTGACCAGTCTTTAATATTAATATTAAAATTATTACATTTAATACAAATATTAAAAAACATCTGCTAGTATTTTATACTGAGGGCAAATGTCCCCTTAATTCAGGGTGACACAAGGCAATATTTTTTTCTCTTCTTCATGAATAGTTATTTTTGTCTTATTTAGGACTGTTAAGTGGTAACTAGTTTCTTATTGGTATTTTTATGGGGATAATCAGTAAACCTTTTTTACTGTTGTTTTAAGTGGTTTCCATCCTTTTTCCCTGTGTAGCTTGTTCCTGTCCCATCAGCTAGAACAGGGCCATTTGATTTGGCACAGCCAAGAGGGTAGAGATTTCTGGAAATGAAGCAGCTCATAACGAGGGAGGGGAAACCCTAGCAGTGACTGTCAGGTCCCCGAGACGTGCAACTGAATGGCAAATCAACCGTCTGCCTGGCTGCCTTTTAATCTCTGGCGTGGGAGTGGTCAATAGGAAAAAGAGGGGGTTTAAAACTTTTTTTTTTTTATTCCACATCACTTTGCAGCTGAGCTTTGCAGGCAAAATTAATAGTCACATTTGCACTCAGAGATGGACTTGTTGCTGCAGCTTTGGCTTGTATAGAGATCAGTTCTGATACCATACTGGTAAAACTTGCAGGGAGAAAGACTGGGGCTGGTGTCCTGCCTGGATCACACCACCGTCAGCAGAAAAGTTTCCATTCACACCAGCTGCACTAAAGCTCACCACAGAATCCTTAAAATGCCATGGTTTGAAAGCGATTATATGCCTCTTTTTTTGAATAACTTATCTGTACTCAGATGTTACCCAGCCTTCAGGGCAGAAAAGAATATAGGAGCTAAGTTGGACTTTAAAGCTCCAGGACTATGATTTTGTATGACTAAAATACCAATAAAAATGTCATTCTGGAGTCAAAGCATCAAAGTAATCTTGCTTCTCAGGAAACTGGGACAGACAAGAGTGCTACATTAATTGAGGGTAAAGGTTGGAATTTCTTCACTGCACAATTTCGATGATACAGTGAATGCATCTCAGTTTCTGCTAATATTTGAATGTCAGTAACAATATTTTGCTAAAGCAGTTCAGAGATTAATAATTTCACTTTCCACACAGCACCCGGCCTCTAATACCTTTGCTCCATGTACCAACAGCACAACGTCTGTGATGGTCTTAAGGAGCAGTTCATGTAAAAAGTGTAGCTGACAGTGACAACATATTCCTGGTCTTATGCGGTGCTGCAGAGGTTCTTAAGTCATTCTTCCCTCGGTTTAGAGAAGTAAGTCCCTGAGAGCCGGGTGGCCTTTTCTCACTCAGAACAGTGCTCCGTTGCTGCCTGTCACTTCTGGGGCTCTACACGATCACTTGTGCTGAGTGTCTACGGTGAGAATAGGAGTTGCAAAAAGCAGGGAGAAGCACATCCACATCAGGGAAAGGCCCATGGCTCAGGAACCTTGATGTGCACAACCTCTGAGAAAGACTGACTTAGCTGGAGAGAGAGAATTCAGTTGCCCTCCAGCTTCTGATCTCCAACGATACATCCAAAGATGCAGGATTTGCCGTATTTGCATTGCTCTAAGCCTCCTTTTTCAAAAGGGTCTCCAACACACTGTTTCATCCTGTCAACCCTGTTAAGGCTATTAACAGTGTCATTACCCAAAGCAGCAACATGCCTGCATCCAGAAAGAGTCCATCCCAGAGGACCTAACAAGTGGAAGCTGCCAGGGGCAATCTGTATCCATCAGAGATCGATTGCGCACGAGCATGCTGTCAGCCCCTCTTTCAGTCCACCCCACTGTTCCATCCCACAGCTGACACCTGCTACAGAACAAAACTACTTCTGGGTCTAGAATTGGGTGGGCATGTTCTTCTGGTCACGACAAACTCCTACAGACCGGAGGTACAGTGGTTTAGTGCTGGCAAGTCGATGCTGATAATCGTTTGCTGATTGCCATGGTAACCAGGGGCCTTACTGGCCGAGGTGTACATTGCCATTCAGTGCTTCCCAGAGCAATGTTCTTACTGTAACCATAAGTGGGACTGTCCAGCACATCCCAGGACCACACAGATTACCATAGACACCAGATGTAGAGTGGGTTTAGTTATGCCTATACTGTATGCCAAGGCAGGCGCCCTCAGCCTATCCCCCAGGAGCTTGTGCTGCCCCTGGTTAGACCTTCCCAGCACTTGCACCACTTCTGACTTGTCTGCAACTTCTACACCCTGTTACTTCACTGTGCAGTTGCACTTAAGAGGTTGCACCCAGCACTGCAGCTTCGTGCCTACCACAATCTCTCTCTGACATTGCAACATGCTCTGACTTCTGATACTGAGGATTATGAGGAAAAAAAGTGCTTTTTTATTTTGAAAGGAAAAATATTCTGCTTCCAGAATTATTTTTTTTAAATAATTGGTTTTTATTAGCAGATGGTAGAAGGGAGCCAAAAATCAATTTCAACCTTTTATTTTAAACTATATCATGAAACAAGAAACTTCTCTGATCCATTGAATGTAAGACAGCCACTGTTTACACATAGCTATGTACACTTATTTCTAAAAATCCTCATGGTCTCTAGAACTTCAATAATAG
Source organism: Egretta garzetta (assembly GCF_000687185.1). Classification (NCBI taxonomy): domain Eukaryota; kingdom Metazoa; phylum Chordata; class Aves; order Pelecaniformes; family Ardeidae; genus Egretta; species Egretta garzetta. The sequence goes on from NW_009259596.1 coordinate 1,443,512, forward strand.
AACTAAAGAAAATGGCTGAAGGAGGGGAAGGAAAGGGTCCCAAATCCATACAGAACAAATGAAGTTGTGTAATGGCCTTTGCAAGGCAATTAGATGAAGCATGATAAAATAATCCATTATTCTGAAAGGCACATCTGAAATAAAAACGTCAGCCTTATTAAGTTATGAATAAATCCTGGGAGGTGTTGAGTAATAGCTGGCCATCACACATCGGGATTTGGTCAGGATAAAGCCCTCAGTAATGATGTCAAGTTATATGAACCTTCTTTAGTGTGATGCTTAAATAAACACTGGCAAATAAAGGTATTACACTGTCTGGAACAGCTAAGAAAACATACCCTAGTGCAAGTGAAGGGATTAGCTGGCAAAACATATTTGGGTTAACTGCTGAATTTTGGATACTGTCCTGGTTTTGGCTGGGATAGAGTTAATTTTCTTCATAGTGGCTAGCATAGTGCTGTGTTTTGGATTTAGTACCAGAAGAATGTTGATAACACACTGATGTTTTCAGCTGTTGCCAAGCAGTGCTCAGACTACTCAAGGACTTTTTGAGCTTCTCCTGCTTGCCCAGGTGCATAACAAGCTGGGAGTACAGCACAGCTAGGACAGCTAACCCAAACTGACCAAAGAGCTATTCCATACCATATAACGTCATGCTCGGGGGGGTTAGTCGGTCAGTCGGTCGCGGGAAGAGCGATCGCAGCTCGGGCTGTGTGATCGCGGCTCAGGGGGAGTGATCGCTGCTCAGGGACTGCTCACTGCTCGGGGACTGATCGTGGCTCAGGGAGTGATCGCGGCTCGGGATGGGCTGGGCATCGGTCAGCGGGTGGTGAGCAATTGCATTGTGCATCATTCGTTTTGTATATTCTGTATATTCTGTTATCATTCTCATTATTACTGTTATTATTATTTTCTCTTATTAAACTGTCTTTATCTCAGCCCTCGGCTCTAACCTTTTATTTTCTTCCCAATTCTCTCCCCCATCCCACTGAGGGAGGGGGGGAGTGAGCGAGCGGCTGCGTGGTGCTTAGTTGCCAGCGGGGTTAAACCATGACAGACAGTCTACAAGCGTAAGAGGTTTGGACATCATGGACAATAATTTGTTCTTTTTTAGCTTTTTCTGAACCAGAATCTGGATTAATTTACCAGAGCTACAGAAAGATTTTTTACAATGCAGATTCATTTTAGTTTGCAGTGAAATTCAGTATCTGTTGAAATACCAGTAACTGGATGTTGGCACAAAGAAAACTGAAATAAATGATTCATAACAATTAGCATAGAAGTGCAAAATTTCATGGGATGGATTAAGCTGGAGTGACTCATTCAATCTATCTTGCTGTTTGCAGAGGTTTCAATAATGTAGTCAGGGTGGAAAACCTGCCATGTGACTGAGGTCAGGTAAAGAGACATTTTGAATAAGTTAATTCTAACAGCAGTGTTTCAGTCATGTGCTCTCTGAAATATTGTTGAAAGGTCCTAACAGCTTCCATGAAATGGGTCTTTTGCTTGGTACAGAATAGCAGGCTAATTTACAGATGGAAGATACGTTCAGTCAATGGAGCGAGCAATCGAGTCTGTCCACAGAGAGTAACTCAAAATACCACGCTAGGCAATGGAGTCATGAAAAGACCTGATCGAAGCCAGGACACAACATTGCAGGATATCTGCACATGTTTGAGGCAGAAGGCAATGGTACACTCCATCAGAAAATAAAAGGATTTCAAGAAGTCGCAAAAAATTAGAGCTTCTCTGGCCAAGAAGGTTCAGATATGGCACTTGAAACCAAAGAAATTGCTTGTTTCTTATATGCAAGAAAATGCCTTCGTGTACACCCCTTGTAAACAAGAACTGCAGCAAAAGAAATCTAACTCTCACCATTTGTCACAATTAATCTTGCAAGTGTCTGATCATGAACTAACAGTTTAGATTAACGGGGCCAAAATATATTCAGAAACAAGACACTTAGATGATAACAAAGATGACGTGGTTTATAGTTCTGTAAGGGTCTTAAACATGTGTCTGTATCTGCCCATGACAGTTTGACGTCCTTTCTGAGATCATCTAGTATCTTTCTGTGAAATCACATTGTTTTTTAGAGGAATTTGAAAGGATGGCAAGATTGTGACGAGAAGATGGTTGTGAAAGAGCAATCTAGGACATAAGTCAAGCTGAAGAGCAAAGCTGGAGGAGAATTCATGTGATTAGAAGGCTATAGAAAGATGAAACTGCTAGTAAGTGTAATTTGTCATGCAGCTTAAAGAGAATTCTCCCTGGAGCTGTGAAAAAACTCATTGTTAAAGTGCAATCTAAGTGAGAGGTGACAAGAAAAATTCAATTTCTCCAAGACTTGATTCCTGGCTGTGATCAATGCTTTGTAAACATATGCCCATTTTTTAAATTAGTATAATTAGTTAGAAGGATATTTTGTGCAAGAAATCTATTTTGGCCCAAGCCTTTTCAAGCTGGTAGGTAATTTGAAATTAGTTGAATGTCTCTTTTGCATTCTCAGCACTTACTCATTCATTGTCTTGGATGATTTCTGCTGGTTGCAGTGATGTCAAGCCACCAGGTTGCAAGGTAGACATCTCTGTGGAGGCAAGTCTGCTTGGCAGCAGCACAATATTTGTAGGTCTTGAAGTACAGTGGGTTTCAGGTGCAAATCTTCATAGGCATAAATTTGCTATGAAGAGGAACAATCAGAGGAGGAATTTGATTGGAGAATGAATTACAGTGAGTGATTCACAAGACAGGGCCAAATTCAGGCATTCAGCACTGATCCTGGAAGCTTATCAGTATGCTGGGACTTCTTGCCAGGATGTTAATGGAAATGTCATTTATGGTATCAGACTCTCTCAGTAACTCCTAAGTTTATTCTGTACTTCTGATAACACAGAAAATGACAAGGAGGTTTGCTTAGTCATGTATTCATCAACTTCAAAGAAGGGGCAGGAAGTAAGAGCAGGCAAGAAGAGTACAGTGATCCCGTTAGGTCATGCCAAGAGAAAACTAGAAAAGCAAAAAATTCTGCAGACAGAAAATTAGAAGGGCAAAAGCCCAGCTAGAACTCAATCTGGCTACTGTTGTAAGAGATAACAAAAAATGTTTTTACACATCCATTGCCAACAAAAAGAGAGCCAAGGAGAATCTCCATCCTTTATTGGATGCAGGGGGGAACATTGCCACCAAGGATGAGGAAAAAGCTGAGGTACTTAATGCCTTCTTTGCCTTTGCCTTCTTTGCCTCAGTCTTTAATAGTCAGATCAGTTATTCCCAGCGTATTCAGCCCCCTGAGCTGGAAGACAGGGGTGGATAGCAGAATAAATCCCCAGTTAATGACATGGACACTCACAAGTCTATGGGGCCAGATGGGATCCTACTGAGGGAGCTGGCAGAGAAGCTTGCCAAGCCACTCTCCATCATTTATCAGCAGCGCTGGTTAACAGAGGAGGGGCC
>NW_009259596.1:1447529-1555861 GCF_000687185.1 Egretta garzetta
AGTGCTGGGTCTTGCACTTTGGTCACAACAACCCCATGCAACGCTACAGGCTTGGGGAAGGGTCTGGAAAGCTGCATGGCAGAAAAAGACCTGGGGGTACTGGTTGACAGCTGACTGAATATGAGCCAGCAGTGTGCCCAAGTGGCCAAGAAGGCCAATGGCATCCTGGCTTGTATCAGGAATAGTGTGGCCAGCAGGACCAGGGAAGTGATTGTGCCCCTGTACTTGGTGCTGGTGAGGCCGCACCTCAAATCCTGTGTTCAGTTTTGGGCTTCTCAATACAAGAAGGACATTGAGGTTGCAGGAGCATGTCCAGAGAAGGGCAACAAAGCTGGTGAGGGGTCTTATGAGGAGTGACTGAGGGAACTGGGGTTGTTTAGTCTGGAGAAGAGGAGGCTGAGGGGAGACCTTATCATCCTCTACAACTGCCTGAAAGGATCTAATGGGTAGAAAGACCACCATGAGTTGTGATGAAGAAGGAATTGTTGAGTTGTAGACAGGTTAGTAACAGAGGCTTTTAAAGATCATCATTGGCTGTGAGTTTTAAACATTTGCAATAACAATCTGGGCACAAAAAATAACACTTTGTAAATGTAATTTGCTGACAACATAAACTTGGAAGATAAGAACAGTACAGAGAGAAAACACATAAATAGAGAACCTTAAGAAATGGAAAAAAAATATAAAAAAAAACCAATTTCAGATTTAATAATGTAAAATGCACAGTAGTAATCTCACATATCCCTACATCCCCTCAAATTCACATTTCTTTAACTGGACTCTGGCTGTGGGGTTTGGGCTAAGGCTTAGCCTACCCGCTTGTTTAGGAATAGGAGAGACAAATTTTAGAAAGCTGACAAAGTATGGGGATCAAAATAAGGTCTAGGTCACAGATACCTGTTTGGGGCTAAGGCTCAGACCGAAACTAGGGCTTGTACAAGGTTTAGGGTTGGGGTTAGCGTTCAGAGAGACAAAAGTTAGACCTTCACTCACAATCTGCTTTTGATATGAAGTACCACTAAAGCTTCTGTTGTCTTTGCAATTTCTAAGGCGAGGAAACAAACCTTAACCCCCAGTTAAGTGGGTTCATCCATCCATGAAAGCACTAGTGCTAACATAATTAAAAACTGTCACAGCCAATATAAGCTGAAAGGCAATAACGCAGCTCCTAATTTTCCCCATACACAGTAGATCTATTGGCCTTAGCAATTGAAATTAGTTCAGTTTTTTTCAGCTCAGGTTTTCATGAGTTAAATGAATTTCAGCAGAATATGCAATTTTCTCCTGGTTCCTGGTTTCAAACATCATATTGCTCAACTACCAAAGAAAAACATAACCCCATGTATGGCTAGTTTTGAGCATTCACCATTGGTTTGTTCTGATGTGTGGACATAAGGATTGATTTTAGCATGTATTAGGAGTTAGAAGGCTTATTTAAATCTCTTAGGACCACTGAATCAAACTCATTTTATATGAAAGAGTCTCCTTTTGCTGCACATGCAGGTTCTTATGACATCCTTAAAATGTTTTATTACAAAGTGTTCAAGCAACCCGTATAACACTGCATATGCTGGGAGGGAAAAAATTGTACCACTTGTTTGAAGGCCTGAAATATTGAAAGTAGAGACAGGGCAGTGTCAGGAAGCTTACATGACTCTGAAGTCACTTGTCTGAAAAAGTCTACAGCAGAAGCGGAATGGATAGAAAAGGCTTCTAATAACATCCATGTTAAATGGGCTATTGAGTGCACACTGGGGAAATGAAACTAATTAGGAGGCTGCACAGTATGCTCCTAACATTTATAATCTTCCAAGCAACTGTCTCTACTTGTTTTCTTTCTGCACTGCAAACAGAGAAAATCAAGGAAGAGGGTTGGTTTGCGAAGAGAGAAAGGTTTCTGAAGAGCATGTTACCAATGTGCATAGGGGATAATTTCAGTGGTGATTGTGAAGCACCCTGCTCACTTGTATGCTTCTGGCATCTGGGGGTCAGGGGAAGTCCTGAGCACACTGTTCAGCTTTGCCTTCCACCTACACTGTCTTACAGTAGAAGTGCACCCACAGAGGAGATAATAACCTGTGCTTAATTAACTATCTTGTTAGTATTGTTCTAAATAGTGCAGAGCAGTTTAGGCTTCATAGACAGAAGGAGGTACCGAATAATATTATTTTTCTACTTAGTAAGGGCCAGAGTCTTCTTACCATTACAAATCCAGATCAATATAAATTACATAAATCATGTCACTTGAGTCATGAGATTGGAGAGGAGAATTTGTCCCAGTGCTGAAGGACTGACCCACTTAATCAGTCACAGCTAGGTTGTGCTACCTAAACTTGTTAGCAGAGACCCTTAATCCCTCAGGTATTACTGGCACGAGTGGCTATAGCTGAGAAAGAAAGGATGCCACGGTGCTTAGCACTGCTCAGGGTTACAGGATGAGAAGGTGGTTGTATTGCTTATGGGCCTCCTCCTCTCAGTTAACACTTCAACTGGATCCCTACCTACACTGTCATCACATTGTGTAGACAATAAACCTGGCTGTGAACTTCTGTTAGTATGAAAAATTAGCCCACATTGATTATGTATACATTGGGAAACTCAACACTCTGTGCTGGCTCTCAAGGCTATGTGTACCTATAGGCAGATTTTCACTGGGCTTTCACAGGCACATTCCCAATAACGAGGGAACCTCCAGTTTTAATTACATGTCCCAAAGCATTGGGATGCAGGAGATTTTCAGGTAAAAACGACATGTTACAATTTTCTAAACTCACTTTTGGAAATTACTGGACCCCTCAAACTAAAATTAAAAATAACAACTTTAGATGGCCATCAGGACTGGACATATGCTTAAAGACTTTGGATTTAGCAATTGAAGAAGGCTCGTATAATCAAAACCAGTAGTGTGAATTACAGGCATCATTAAGAGTGCTGATTATAGTGAAATTGGACCATTCATTAAACTATAGTTCTTAGCCAATTAGAGGTTTAAACATAGTGTATTATAAAAATGATAGCAATCACCATGATAATTAAATGAGTCATCTATGATTACACATGAGCTTAATGTCATTCTTAAGGCAAGAGGTGCACTTCATGCTTTAAAATGTTAGTTGGCCTTTAGGAAAAACAGAATTAGATGGACTTAATATGAAGCAATAGATGGTACCTTGGACTCTGTTCCTAAGTAGTAGAGTATAGGAAAATAGCAATATTCCCTACGTGTCTCGAAGACCTCCTTGGACTTCTATAAAGAAATTTTACCTGTAGACCTAAAAATTCATTGCTTTTAAGACTTTTTGTAATAAGCAAGACAATTGCTCCATATTTTTTTAAAACATTCTAGTAATAGCAGTGATAACTTTGTTGGTGGACACTCCTATAAGCATCAAACATTACTGACTGGCATGTGAGGCTGTGGTATTTCATATTTTATGTTAACAGTAAAAAGAAGCGAATAAAGCACTGAGCTTTCATGGAATGCCTGGTATTAACTAATATCTGGGAGTAATATAGCACTCCTGCATTGCACAGAAGGTACAGGATCAGGCTGTGTATATTTACAAGGCCTGAACCACCTGAAGGAGCCTGAAAGAGCCTGAACAAGACTTGCAAAACAGTTGTCAGATTAACATTGCACTCATCTGCCAATCAAAAGGTAACTGAGGTGGCTCCTTTTGTTCCTCCTCCTTCTGATGGCCCATGACTGCTGTGAAAGTGTCACCTCAGCGTTCTGTTCTTGCCACCCGTGACATTCCCATATGCTCCCTCCAGCTCCTTATTTCACTGTGAATAAGCTTCCCTACCTCTGGAAAAGACTATCTGAGCCTGTATCATCTAAGGACCTGAGTGAGGGCATTCATACTCAAATGACCCCAGACCAGCTTGGAATCTAGAAGAAACCCTCTGCCAAGGGGAGCTGAAGATTGCTCCCACAGCCCCCTGTTTTACTTGAGGAATTCTGGTAGATAGGATGCCTGTGCAGTTGGCAATCCTGAACGTCTCACAAAGGAATCACCTTTTCAGCACCCTTTTTCCCCTCCTACACTTTTATTGTTTTGTAGTTTGAGCAGCTCTTCAGAAAATATTTCACACTTGCAGTCAGGTCACTCAAAGGGGTGTCTTTCTGGTTTATTCCCCAGTTCACTCTGAGCCAAATTCACTTTTTATTCCAGCATTGTACTGTTTGCCCTGGGCTCAAAAAACCTAGAAAGCTTAGTCAAAGAGGCAGAACGTTACTAAGAGAGAGACAGTTGACAAAACCACTTTGGCAGACACTCTGCTCCTATCCACGGAACTGTGCTGAATAAAGAAGTGATAGACAGCAGCATTCACATTAGGTGCTTTCAGGATCAGGAATGTCAGAGAACTGGTAAACAACACAGGCATGGATAATTTAGCATGCACAGCATGAGGCAGAACCTCTGGGGAATAATAGATTCAAACCTGAATTCGTTCTCCCTTTTTAATACATGCTATGGGCTCTGGCCTCCATTCCTCTGAAGAAATTTAACATTACCAGGAGGCATGTGCAGAATTATCACCATTTGCGCTTGCAGTCTTAAAAGCCTCTAAGTCTTAGCTCTCTTAGGATCCCCTATCCTGTATAATCAATGATGACCTGAAACTCTTACTATGTAGGAGCCAAGAAAACTGTATGACAGGTAACAGTGAAAGGCTCAAGGTCCAAAGGTTCCCTTCAGCACCCTGATACAAGACTTTTATCAGGATATGAACATTAGCTGTGACTGAGGCTGTTTGGAAGTTACTCACCTTTTCTATTATTACTTGCTTAACCTTCTCTTTGTTTTCATATTAAAAACTCTTGAGGGAATATAACAGTCCAACAGCCTTGAGGGAATATAATAGATCAGCTGCATCAGTTTCTGCCCATTTCTTTCTTTTCTCTGCCGCATTTCTGATCTCTCGAACCCAGCGCACTGTGAGGTACAGGCTACGGACATGCTGCAAACCCCACAACTGAATCTGCTGCCTAGACAGCCGCAGAAACGTTGTTGTCACAGCTCACAAGGCTGGACTGGTGCCAGCTAAATATAGCTTTAATGGGATCACTTTCTCTGGTGACTGAGGCGGCTTAGCTGCCATATGGTCTCTTTAGGCTTCTTTTCCACCAGTGCTGTGGAAATGAATTGCCCTGCCACGAGCTGTAGAAGGGGAGATCAGGAACTAAGATTAAGAAAGAGAAGATGAAAGTGCAAGATGTCAGGCAGATTTATAGGTTAGCGCAGGAGTCATTCATCATGAAGACTAAGCCCTAGTGAAAGATGGCAGCAAATGAAGAAGACATGAAACTTCACTGTCCTGTAGCACATTTCCCTTCTAATGTGGAATCTGTCAGCAGGTTATTTACCTGTGATTCTTTTGTGTTTTCCAAACTCCTAAGGACTAAATCATAGAATACCAGGTTGGAAGGGACCTCTCGTCCAACTTTTCTAGGCAAGAGCACAGTCTAGACAAGATGGCCCCACACCCTGTCCAGCTGAGTCTTAAAAGTGTCCAGTGTGGTGGAGTCAACCACTCCCCTGGGGAGATTATTCCAGTGGCTGACTCTTCTCATTGTGAACAATTTTCCTCTTATGTCTAATCAGAATCTTCCCAAGAGTAACTTATATCCATTAGCCCTTGTCCTCTCCCATGAGACTCCTTGTAAAAAGGGAGTCTCCATCTTCTTTGTAACTACCCTCTAAGTACAGGCACATGGTGATGAGATCCCCTGTGAGCCTCCTTTTCTCAAGGCTGAACAAACCCAGTTCTCTCAGTCTGTCCTCATACGGCAGGCTTCCCAGTCCTTTGATCATCTTGGTGGCCCTTCTCTGGACCCCCTCCAGCCTGTTTAATATAATACAGATGAACCTTAGACAAGATGGCCCCACACCCTGTCCAGCTGAGTCTTAAAAGTGTCCAGTGTGGTGGAGTCAACCACTCCCCTGGGGAGATTATTCCAGTGGCTGACTCTTCTCATTGTGAACAATTTTCCTCTTATGTCTAATCAGAATCTTCCCAAGAGTAACTTATATCCATTAGCCCTTGTCCTCTCCCATGAGACTCCTTGTAAAAAGGGAGTCTCCATCTTCTTTGTAACTACCCTCTAAGTACAGGCACATGGTGATGAGATCCCCTGTGAGCCTCCTTTTCTCAAGGCTGAACAAACGCAGTTCTCTCAGTCTGTCCTCATACGGCAGGCTTCCCAGTCCTTTGATCATCTTGGTGGCCCTTCTCTGGACCCCCTCCAGCCTGTTTAATATAATACAGATGAACCTGTAGAAAGTATCCAGCAGTGTTCAGTGAGCAGGCTTTGGCAGTTCCCACAGGAATGCTGGGGAAAATAGTCCTAGCAAGGACCAGGGGTGGGCTGATGAAAGCAGCTATTGACTTTTTCAGCACATCCTTGAACTGATAATTAAACCGAGTGAGATGAAGAACAAAGTAAGTGGTATTAAAATGTAATCAGAGAGCGATAAATGCAAATGTCAATAATTTAATTAGTGCTATTCTTCCTTGAGAGGCAGCAAGTAAAAAGAAAGCAGAAGGTTATAGTCTAGGATCAATTCTACACTTCAGGACTGCCTGCTGTATGGCAGAAACTCTTTTGCAAAACCAGTAATAGCTGGTTACTATAGGACATAGCTGTCCTTCCACCACCATGGCTATTTCTTCAGGTGAGAAGTAGCTTTACTCTACAGATCCAGAAGCTGTTGGAGAAACTGGCTGGCAAATACCTTCATGACTTACCCTAAGACTCCACTGGCACAGCCTGAGCAATTAAGGCCCTTAATTTTAGTTTGTTGTTCAGAGTCAATATCCATACAGCAGAGCTTTTTTTGACCAATCCCCCTGAGGGAAGCATAGGCAGTGCCTGGAGAAAGGCTTTTTTCCTTGTTGAGACAGACACACCATCATACTTAGTGATGTTAACCTTGCCAATGAAAGCACTCCTCCATCAGCCTGTTTCCACCTACATAAGCAGTTTGCTGGCATGAACATGTTAAACAGAGGATATGATTTGTTCACACTCCCGATGATGGCAATATTTAGTACAGCTGAACCCTCTATCGGAGTAACTTGAGGATCTTAAGCCAAATGCATACAAGCTTTTGCCAGGATAGCAAGTGTTGGCTAAGACAGCATCCACCCTAAGTAACTTGGTTACACCACCAAATGCTGCATGTAGACCTGCCAAATGAAGAGTGGGGATTTTTTTCACTTTGTTTAGCTCTTTGAGGAAAACTATCCAAGCTGCATGGCTAGAAAAAAAATCTCCTGCTGCTCCACATTACATCTCCACGAGAGGGCTCTGCTGGCGTACCTACATGGGCCCAGCCGCAGCAGGAGCCGTAGCCACCTCCCACAGGTTCCTCTGGTCCCTCTGAACTGCTTGATTTCTCTAGGACAGTCCCTTGTAAACTGTCAGATTAGCTGAAAAAAATTCAAATACACAAAAAGTAAAATCTGAAAAACAAAGTGCAAATACATCAAAATCAAATATCCATCACTTTTTCAGCCAGCAATGACAGTTACAAAGGTTTTGACCCGATGAGGAGATGTGTCACGGATAAGGGCCAAAGCTTGCAGTGAGAAGTTGAACCTCGCCATAGGGCAAAAGACATAACCAATATATCACAAACTTTGCTGTCACCTATTAATGGTTTCATAAATCAGATTCCAATGCCTTTGGTTTTTCATATGCCTTAGAGCATCATTAGGCTTGATCTTCTACTCCATGGCTGCTGTTTTTCCCTCAGCAGTGTAAATCCAGGTAAACAGAGTTCATCTGTTTCTAGTCTGGACACTGCAGCATTTACCCACTTCAGATGAGCACCAAAACAGTAAGATCACTTTATTTCTTGATTGCCTCTGTACAATTGAACTCGTACTCCCTGGTGAGTGAAGAAGTTCAGTCCATGTAACTGTGCATAGGTGAAAGCAAAGCTGAGCCTAGGGCTTTCACCAGTGTACTCAGCATAAAACCTTCCTGCGCTGAACGATGAGATTTCTGAAACAGAAGTTGACTCTGATGCACACAGCACCAGGAAAACAGAACTAGGTCACTCTCGTGTCTAGAAATAAATTGTAGGCTTCACTGTAGCAAGTGGTTGGCTTTATATATTGGAAAGTTGTGCAATATTATTAATTTCCTGATAATATAACTAATTTCTAGCTTTCTATCTAATAATTACAGAGGTTTTGTCTGGTTTTGCCTAAGGCTGACTACACAGTGGGTTTTTTTCTATTTTTGTATATATATGGAATATTGCTTCACTCTGCAAACCGTGTTTTCAAGACCTTCCTGTAAAAACAGCTTCAGCAGTGTGAAATAACGGCAAGCCTAAAATCACCTTTTGTAAATGTGGCTTACAGATTTGAGACCTCCACAATTTTATTCAAATCTCATGGACGTCACCCAGATGAAGGACCAGGTGAATAGGGCTAATGACATTTCTGCAGGGATCAGGAACAATAATGAATGTTAAAGACTCAACTCTGGTAGAGCTGACTCCTGTCATCTTAGTCCATGGCCCGAGCTCTCACATGAGTGTAGAGCCCACACACCAGTTCATACTCTGACTCACGCCTAGAATGAAGCAAATGGCTTTCCAGGCAAGCAAACTCATGTCCAGACTAGATCTGCTCACACACTTGTTTTGCCCTTCTAGGCAGAATGGGTACATCCAGCTCGAACTCTAGCCCAGCAGGCAGAGACCGTATGAAAGTAGCCACCGAATGTCTCATGCTCATATACACAGGGGAACAAAGGTGCATGTGCCAGTCTGTGTTTTCTTGACTCGATGAGACTGCCTTGTGCTATGACCTCCATTTGAAGACTATTCACAGATTTCAGCTGGTTCAGAATGCAGAAGGCAGCTTCCTGCTCTTTCCTCAGCATATCTCCAAAGATGTGCAGCGCCCTGTACTGCGCAGAGCGCCCTGGCTCCCAGGTCATTTGTAACCTGTGGTCAGCGGCAGCCCATGGAGTGACACATGCCTTCGGTGGTTTTAGAATTTGTTGCTACTCGCTCTGAGGTTAATGATGAAGCTCATTTTGGCATCAGTGGTAGAACGTTAGCTCTGGAAGGAGGACTGTTATATGAACCCAAATAATGGTACAAAAGTCTCACATAAAATTGGATCAAAAGTCTGGAACTCCTTCCCCCCCCACCTTCCCACACGCACATGACTTTTTGGTCTCCATCACAACTACCAAGTTCATCTGAGAGGCCTAATCAAACCCTACATCACTCAAAACTTCTGAGAATTAGTGGCATGGTGGTCTCAAGGTGGTCTCATTTGACTAGCACTTGCCCTAGCCCCTGATAAGTGGCCTGGAGCTTTTAATTTCTAGACCATGCTGAAATACCTTCCACTTCATTTGGCTTCTGATGAAGGAGGTTGATGATGAAGACCAGCTTTTTAGACAAAGATATTAAAATCTGATGTTTGATTTTTTTAAATTTATGTTGTGTCAGTCTGGATTTGATTGACTTTTAATATGCGTTTTGTCCCAAATGCTGAGAGACATAATTTAATGAACTGGAAAATAAAATTATTAACTGTCAGCATGACTGTTTAGAGATTGGAGTGCTTAGTCACTCTTGAGTCCGTGACATTTTTAAAGGTTGCATGGGATTTTAGTTGCGTGAGTTCTGCTGTCAGATCAGACACCTTTACCTCTCCCCTCTCAGCAACTGATAGGAGGAGATAGCAGTCACTAGAATTAAAAGACCACACATGAGTTTGAAAAGGTAGCGCATAAAGGCTTTTTAGAAAACCTAGAATGGATTAAAATCTTGGTAGCCAGTCCGAAGCTGTGAAGTAGTGCTTACGGAGAAGCAGCTACATGGGAGCCTAGCCAAGGTACCTGTCAGTTTAGGTAAATGCACAGCTTAGTTCTGGGGTAAGGGGAATACCTGGCATTGGGTAAACTCTGCCTTGGTATTCATATTATTATTTTAAAAATATAACAGATAAGCAGAAGAAAGAAGAGATATGTCACCAGCCATGGCAGTCAGGCATACTGTACTCTTCTGAGTAAGTGGCCTGTAACATTTCCAGGGACAGACCCAATGCTGATCCAAGTGGAAGCTCTCTGCAGCTACAGAGGTGTCCTATGGAAAACATCAATCTGTGTCTTATGTACCCCGTATTTCTTACCTTGAAATACTAGGCATGAACTGGAGCAGTTGTCCCAAACCCACAACTTATGCCTATTCCATCTTTGGTTCAGGCTGCAGTCTGAAGTCCATTTGTTCAGGATTTCAGATTTCAAACAGCTTTCTACACGCAGGTAGTGAGACATCGGAAAGCCCCACTCATTCGCTAGAGCAGCATGCTTAGCTTTGAAAATACCACTTCTGTAACCCAGCATGCGGGGTTTTGCCTGCTCTCTGAAATTCCTAGGATAATTCTGCTATGGGTGCTGCTATGAAATTCGGTGTTGAGAATTGTGTTCCATTGTCTTAATGACTTGCTTTTCACATTCTTCTGCACCTAATTAGATTCAGATCAAATGAAGTCATAAGTGCCTAGGCAATTGGCTCAGACAATGCAAGCCTCTAAGGGGAGTTTGAAGCAGATGCAGTGATTAATTGGTTATTTGAACTTCGTGTGCTGAACTGTTCTGACAGGACAGGTATTTTCATGCCAACTGGCTGACTCCATTGCAAAAGCCATTTGGTTGTGTAAGAAAAGTGCAGCGAGGAAATGAAGAGATGGCCATTTTACGTGCTCATTGGGAGTGTATCATCAAAAATAGCGTATGGCAGCTGTGCTCAATATTTAATAAAGAGCTGTAATAATTACTGTGGGGAGTCTAAGAGCATATTTCTAAGGTCTAGAGTATGCTGAGTATTTGCCCGAAAGGGGGTACTGCTAGGAATGGTATGTCAAGTAACAAATATTTAGCTGAAGAAACTGACAGCAGTAATTAAGAAGTAACTGTTGAAAAATGTAAATTCTTCTGTATTATGATGAGGAGGTCTTGGAGAATATGCATTGAACCAGCAGAGCAATGGCACTGGGAGCAAATGCAAGGTCCATCAGGACCTATGCTATTATCGAGAAGCCATGCCCTAGCACTGGCACATGTTGCCTCCAGTTCTTCATGGGGCAGGCAGTGTGAGGATAACCTTCTGAAATGTCAGTCTGGTCCTCTTCTGCTCAGATTAGCCAGTGCTGAAAAGACACTCCATACTCTACAGCTTCCATTCAGCTTCACAATGCAGACTCTTAATTTCTACTTCATTTACTAACTTGGGAGCAAAACACCTTCAGCAGAAGAAGGGATTTCACAACTTGGTCCTTCCCAGGCTGTAACTGTACCTCATTTCTGTGGTATTACTTTGACCTTCCACATATGCTATATTGGTCCTGTCGTTAGAGCGCGGTTTGTTCTGAGTTTAGCTGCTAACAATCACCTCTGGGATCTCTTTGGACTCCAATATTGGAAGCATTTTGCATAACAAACTTTCTTGTAACTGACCTCTTCCCATCATTCTCTTACTGCCACATCTTTTGTACAGTCAGACTTACATCCTGGCATCGGTTCCTTAATCTTTTCTTATTTTGTTCATTGCTCTCTCATTCTTCTCATTTTGCTTTGCCTTTCCTTTTCCCTACTGCTGTACCCTGTGCAGACACATGCCCTCTTGCCCTAACTTTTTTTTTCTATTTTTATCTCAACTATTTTTTTTTTAACAAAATACACACACATGTATGCACAGTGCCTGAACTAGTAAGACTCCTGAAGGAAAAGAACCATATTAACACATTATATTTTGGGCTTGCTTCCCTTTGCTCTTCTCATTCTTTTGATTTTTGGCTTGATCCATCATGAATACTCAAACTATATAAATACTTTGGAGTAAGAACTATATCCTTTATCAGTACAGCACCTAACACACTTTTGGCTGCTATATAAAAGCTACAATATGTGGTTGAAAATATTTGCCTTAACAACTCAATGATATAGGTACTTAGCATTCAGACTTGATTATCTTTCTTACATTAGGTAATTGGCTCTGAAATAAGAACAGCGATAATAACATATGGAATTAGTCAGCTTGTATCAGTCAAGGGACTGCTCTTCGTTCATTTACAGCTTGTTTACATGGAAAAAAAATCAAGGCACTTTTACTGTTTCTCTATAACTTCTGCCTGGCAGTAGAATACTTCTGCACTCAAAATTATATGCTTAATTTATAGGGGAAGAAGAAGAGCAGAACAAAAGCCTGTGAGGTGCAAATACTGCTCAAATTATATACTATATTTCTCTGCAAACATGGTTCAGTGCTGTGAACTTTCCTGTTTTCACATAAGATTTTGCTACTGTGCGTGCCCAGCGATAAGCTACAGAAGCGCCCCAGCTACCGAATCCCTTCCCCAAGCAAATCCGCTACACTCACAGCCTCACTCCCTTTTACCAAATCCCACGCTCAGCACAGGAGACACCAGCCTTGCCCACAACTTGGTGGTTAGCAGAGTTGCCTGGGATGTTTGCTCTGTGGCTCTGAGTCTCTTCAGGTGCCTGTTCCAGGCTTGAAAGACAAGTCTCTTCCCACACTTGCAGGACTGCTGTGACCACTAGAATATTTGCAAGGCACGGAGAGTATTACAGCAGGCGTGAAGGAGGCACTTAACCGTGCTGAGAGGGACATCAGAGAGATCATACGACAACTGCAGTCTCTAATAGATACTGAAGAGAGGCAAAGCTTCAAACATAATTTTCCCTTTGGGTTTTCCTATGATATCCACCTACTTGACATCAGATAAATCTTGATTTCTGTGGCACTAGTACTCCATTCATCGCATATGAAATTCAGTCAGGACTATTAAATACTGCCCAGAGAACCAGGTACCTGACTATTAGCATGGCAAAATCAGAATCCTTCTCTGAAGCTGGCCTACACCTTTGTGACGGGAGCAATTAGGCAGTGCATTAGACACGGCACAGAGCAGGGTCTTTTCAGACTGATTCTTTGCCGGCTACTAATGGCTTATTACAATTATTATTTAATTAAAAACATTGAGGTATTTGAAGAAAGCCAACAAGCCTGATTTTTTATTTCATATCAAACTCTTAAAGGGTATGTTTAAGAAATGCTCCATGCAAAATTAGCTTTCATGCATAACATTTACAGCATTATGAATAATGCTACATTATTAAAAGTGAATCAGTCTGAGAAATACAGTTTTGCACTCTTGCTGCTGGCAAAGTTTTTGCATTTTATTCATCTGTTGTGACGAGCATAGACCTCCAGGTTATCATTTTGTTTCAATCTAGCCTTACATTTCACTTTGCAGACAGGATCAAGTTTTAGCAAGCACTGAAGGGAATGTGGTTAAACTCCTTTTCACCATTTTTTTTCTTTTATACAATAGAAACATGTGAATGAAATTCCAGCTTTGTAATTTTTTTCCAGTGCTAGACAACACAGCAAAGCCAGGAGAAGTAATCATCCCCTCCTCACATATCAGGCTTTGGATCCAAAATTACATTGTGAAACTGATGTTCCAAGAGCATTTCAGGACAGCACAGGCCAGCCGCCGTACCAAATATAACCACCTCACCTTGTGTGACTGTGCAGTGAGTAAACAGGATCAGGGAATCAATCTGATTAGAACTAAAGGAGAAACAAACAATCCAAACAATCAAACAAACCCCCTCCCTCTACGCTGTGTGTCCCTCCCCAAGAAAACAGTCTATGCAAAACCCCGGTTAATTTTAGTCCAGGTCAGTTCCCTGACCACATGGCAACATAGGACTGGTTTCAATTCAGACTCCTAAATGTACTTGTCTCCAGTGTTGGAGTTTAAAGGAGAGCCCCTTGCAGGGTGTCTGAACCTCCATTGCAGTCAAAACAAACCTAGGCAAGCATTCGGTGGGTACCAGCTGATATCTCAGATGCCCTAGGATATCTAAGGTACCTCCACGGAGCTTGCATGTCTGGTGCAAGATCTAAGAAAGACCCATGCCCTTCCAGATTGGTAGCTGGAAGGCAGGTGAGTTAGTCTAGGGTTATACATGACACTAGGTTAGCCAACTGAACATGAATTTAGACATTTAAAGAATTTACCTGTCTTAATCTCAAGCCGAATCCCAACCCTAAACTGTCTTAACCTACAGCAGAAACCCACTCACAAACATGTCAGCGAGCACCAAGGAGAAGGGCAGTGCAAGCTGCTGTTGTTGCTCAAAGGCAACAGAAGCGAAAGCCTTCTTTCTTACAGCAGAAATGCTTACTTCTGAGAGTTAAAAGTGTTAAAGGAACCAGTGCCAGAGAGTCACAAGAAGCCACAAAAATGGTTAAAGAAGAAAAAGGAAACTATTATGGATTGCTGATGGGCACTAAACCAGAATGTTATTTAGACAATAGCATTCCTTTACCCCTTCAAATGCTTCAGATGGCCAAGGTAGCTTAGCTTTAGCTGCAAACCCAACAGTTTTAGTTTTACACTAAACACAGAATTACAGAAACCTCTACAGTCACACTAACATCCAGTATCTTCAAGGAGACTTCACTGAATGGAAATCTCCTTGTCTACTGGGTGTACTAGAACACATTTTTTTATCATTCTCTTGTTACTGTTAAAAGCAACAACAATAACCTTTTACTTTTAGAACAGAAGAGGCTATCAGTCCTCCTTTAGTCCTGCAAAACCCTCTGGGGAAAGACGTCTGGCCCAAGATGCATCTCCTTCTCTTGGCCTGTAGTGTCTATCTCAATGCATATTAAATTATTCTGGAACATTTTCTGTAATCACTTTGAGTTCCTTTCTCCATACGTTAGAGCCAATGACTCAAAATGCTTCTGGACTCAGGCTGTGGTGAGGGCAGTCCCAGAGGCTCAGGTCCCACAGGACTGTGCTGTCTGGTAGTGGCAGTGAACTCTGAGGGCTGGGACAGTAAGAAAGTTGAAGTCCTCTCCACTTCTAAAGTATGAAAATGCCATCATTTCGAACATGTGTGAATGAAAAGGAGAAAACTGTATTTTAAGAATGCAGACTGCTGCTGATTGTAAGACTCCACAACGAAATATGTGGATAACCTGACCTGAGCCCAGATGAGAAGTCTAATTTGCCTCAAATTTGTGAGTTTCACCTCAATTAATTTTTCTTCTGAATTGATCTGAATTCCTCACCTACTCTTCCATAAAACTTGTGGATGATAACTTTTGTTTGAATATTTTGCCTCTAATGAAAACAAGCGTTCACACACTTCTCTGCTTAGGTGGGATTTCTATGAGCATCTTTCTACTTTGGGGAATGGGGGAAAAACCTGTTCATTCCCTATTGCCATCTGGGCCTTCCCTTCTCGGTGGTTACTGCCTTTCCCTCATATCACTCTTCTGAATAGAGACTAAAAAAACAAGCTGAAAAATGAACAAAAAACCTTAGAGAAGCACAAAACCCTCCTTCAATATTGTTTACTGATTTTTTTTTCCAGTAAACATCATTACACAATTTTTACATATACGAACACTGAAGGCTCCAGACAGCAGCATGTGGCAGAAGAGAAACAGCATAAAGCTTGCGCAGAGAGGCTGGTTCAAGAGCTGGGATCAACCAGCTAGTGTCAGAAGGCATGGGAAGAGCTTCCTGGAAAGAGCTGTTGCAACTCAGAAAGCCACTGACTTGGCTAAAAACAAGCCTGGAAGCAAGGACTTGCCTGCAGGGACACTATGGATAGGAAGAGAATTGGGTATAACTCCCATTTTTCTCTCCTGTTCTTCTTGACCTATTCCTTTTGTATTTTCTCTGTGTAGTAAATTAAATCAGCTTGCATAATAAACACTGCCTTTTGTATGTAAAAGTCCCTTTGGTCTTCTTTGGATGCTCACTATGAAAGGAAAGGTCAAGCCAGGGGACTCAAAAGCTCATTCATTTAAACTCTCCATAAAATTTTCAGGTAATAAAGTTCAAAATGTAAATACTAAACTGGTAAAGAAAACCATCGCTAGAAGTGAAATAACAGGATCAAAAACTGCTGGTCAATGTTATCACAGCTTTGGTCATACAGCGGGCATCTCACTGGCATAGCAACAAGACTGCAAATCAAGAAGCACATTTGAAAGAATAAGATATGTTTAAAAGCCATAGAAGTATAATAAAATATGAAAATCAGAATCTATACCACATGAAATATGAAGTTATATCTTCTCTGGAAATCATCCATGATTCTGTCCAAGAAGATGGACCTTCTGCAGGCACGTTGGCTTTACCTTCTGAGAATTACCTTCAACTGCCTACAAGTGGGTAGGACTACGAAGGTGTAATGAGAGCTTCTGAAAGAGACCTCACAAGGACTTAAAAAAAGAAAAAAAAATAAGCTTCCTCTTTAATTCTTAGTCAGGCTGAACAGCATTAAGGGATGATAGACAATTCTGCTAAAAATTCTGTAATAGTTACATGTTTTACATGTAGAGGGCCAGTCCTTTCAGGAAAAGGCACTTAATTATTTTCAGACTGTAAAAACAGATCAAGGGTACAGCTTTTTTTTTTGCTGTAGTAGAAGCATTTCAATGTTACAGGTACAGCTACAATGCATTGCATTTCTACACAGAAGAGTTTTTGAGAAAACTCAGATGCTTGAATCTGCTTAATAAAACTTAGCAAAGATGTTTAAAATGATTGATATCACAGTAGTTGACCTTCAAGCATTGCACGCACAGAAAGTCTCCAAAGTTATTAAGGGTGTTGAAATCTCATGACAAAGGTAACAGAAAATACAAAGGTAATGGGAATTCACATTCAAGATATTCTTCAGGTATGGTTTTAATTTCAGTCATTGCTAAATTGTTACCCAGTCTGATTTATTGTCAGCCAATGTCAGCTCACAGAATAATCACTAAGATCAGCTTAGCGTATCTTTTTCTAAGCTCACCTAAATAACAGCTGCCTTCAGAAGCAGAGAAGCTAATCAAAACGAAAGGCTGCTAACAGTGAGCGTAGCCATGGTCCTGCGCCTAACACAAAAGCATGGCTTTGACTTACAACAGGAGAATCAGAGCTGAACTAGTCTAAGTTTTCTCATATAGAGAAACTAAGAGAACGTAGTTGTTTCAGAAGAGTATTATAAATAAATGTAAAACAAAGACCTTGTTTGGAACTTGTCTGGAATTTTCAATATACCATCATTTTTGTTTCTACGGAAAAAAATTCCCCCAAACAAAGTCTTTGTAAGCAATTTCAAGCCTTGTATTTCTCTGGGAAAAGAAGTTGTGTCCAATATTTCATTAGAATTGGGACAGTATTTCTTCCAGATTCCTTTTTTACTAGTGTAGTCTCCTAGGTGCCTACACCCAGGCTTTTCTCCACATAATGTTACATTATCCATAAAAATAAAACCCAAAAACCATGTAGTCAAGGTAGTCATCCTCAAAGTTTTTCCACTTGTGTTTTGCTGCATCTACAGAAATTTGTTGAATCTGGAAAGTACCCAGGATGAAGAAAACCTCTAGTTTATTTAAAGAAGAAAAGAAAAACTTGAAAGGATGAGCCTTAATGCTGTGGAAGAACTTGCAAGCCTGAGCCTTGATACTCTGACAAGAGATTACAGAATTAAAACATGCTTTTAAGTCAATGCTCAATTTATTACTTTGGAGCCCTTTATTTTCATGTCTAGCGGTGGACCTAGTTAATGATTTCTAATGTTAGTTCAGCAGCACTGGTTACCCAACGATTAAGTTAATTTTGTCATCAAAAGGCCTGCTTTTAAAATAAATCACATACATACTTAATGCATATGTGAAACCAGAATAGGATTTAAGGAAAACAATAATGAACACTTGAGTACTACCTACCAGCCAAACAGATGGCTCTTAAAGGCCCTAATTCTTCAGACACTTTCAGCGTGCAGTACTTCACCGAGTTTGATTAGTCATGTTGAAAATACCGGCAACTTTTGTGTGCACTGCTGTTGGAAAGACATGATGCTAAATTGGCAGGAGCTACTATATATCTATTCTTAGTTAAATAGGCTGAAAATCCCCAATCCTTCTTTGAATCCTTGACAGTTTTGAATTTTTTTCTCTTTACAGGTAGCGTTTTGGATGTCAGCTCAGTTCACTGCTAACTCAATTGTTTTGGTTGGTTGTCGCTGCTAAACTAAAACCAGCAATTTTCTTTAATCTGCAGCTTTTAAAATATATTTCCCATAATTATCTGCTGTATGTTATTCCTCCCTGCAGTATCTGCTCTGTAATTTGCAATGGATTTCTAGCTGCTTTAGAGTGATCTGCAACACCAAGTCATTGAAATATTTTGGATGAATCTTCATGAATATTTGATTTGGTAGCAAGGCTGTAGGTTTTTACAAGAAAATGTATCCAGCCTCAATCAATTCCATAGTCATCCTTTATGATATTATTTTAATTCTATCCCTTATGGATAATTAATACCTGCAGCAGCTGCATGTCTTCCTTTAGGGACACTTATTGAAAACCAGATACATTTAATTATCTCAAAGAAGAAAATGCACCAAAATATTCTGGTTTTCTAATTTATAAAAATTCATGTAGTTTGCAAAGACACTGAGATAAACTGCTTCAACTCTTAGTTAGGAATTAAAGGGAGATGTATTAGGGAATCAAATAAAACTCCTAAGAGAAAGGGGTCCAGCCTGGTTAAATACAGCCACTTTCCAGCATCACTTACCTACCTCTGGAGGAGCCTAACTTCATTGTAAGCCTCATTATTTAGCACGAAAGCTCTTAGACACACTAAGACCTGCTCCTGGAAGGGGAATGCTTATTTCCCACCTGAGGCTTTACTGCCTGGTGGTTCATTCAGATAGGCAGCATTAAAGTCCTGACAGCAGCCTGGAAAGTTAGTTGTGCTCAAAACTAACAGCTAACTTCTCCTGACCTACTGATGCTCGTTTCCCTTCCCCCACAAGTCTTTATAAGGATGTTTGAGGGGATCATGGAGAAGGGACTGGTCTGGGTGCTGGTGTCTCTTAGTTTGAGAAATATAGCAAAAATCACAAGACCATGGGCAACTGGACGTCATCTCCTTGCCTTCTGCCACTGGGGTTCTGCATTCCCCAGGAAGGACAGAGGACTGTTGCTGGGTGGAAACAAAACCAAGGCTGAAAGTAAGGTTGTTTCCCATAGGCAAGTGTCACTATCAGGAGGCCGGAGCCAGGCTTTTGCTCAAGTGCTTTCCTCTGGCTTTTGCTCTCAGCAGCATGGGGCTCAGCTTTGACACAGGGACAGAGAATGCCCTAATTTGCAGACCATGGAATGCTGTGAGTTCAGGTATTCTGAAGGGTTCAATCATCTTCAGAGTGGGGGAGCACAGACTGATCACCAAAGTCATCCTGCTTTCTGAGCGGTTTCATTAATCTTTAGGCTATTACATTAAAGATAAATACCACTGCTATCACACAGCTCCATTAAAATTACTGGCCTCAGAAGAGCAGGAGTAGACTGTAACATGAGTGACAAATAGCCGAAATCAGCAATCTGAATCATCCCTTAAATTTGCCTAAATTCCCTACAGAGTTAGAGGGGATCACTTAAATTAAACACACAGGCTTCAACCAGCTTGGATTTTATGTAACTTTTCTGAAGGCATGGATTCAGAAATTGGGGGAAGCAAGTTCCCATCTGGCTGTGGAACAACCGAATTGGCTAAGAAAGAACTGAAATGCCTATCTTTCAACACACGTCAACATCAAACTATTTTGCGATTGCGAGAAGTCAAATCAGGTAACTTATCTTGGTAAAAAGATAGTCATATTTTGCTGGGGAGATAGTTTTTTACATTGTTTTATGTGCAAGATGCTCCTGCAAAACCAAAATGGCACAGTGAAGAATCCTTTCTGGTTACCGATTGTTCGCTGGGCATCCCTTTATCTTCATTTTCCACGTGTCCTTGCCTTCCTTTCCATTAAGACAGGGAAGATGAAAGCCTCCCAACTCTTGTGGTTTGGCTACACTCTGTGGCTAGTTGCAGTCTGGAAGCTCTCTGCTGATTGCCATGCAGATGGCGGGTATCACTCTGATTAACGTGCAGTTCATCTCATAGATATGTAGCTGAATAGAATGTGAAAAGCTCAGGCAGCTGTTTGGACAACACGGGCTATAAATGGATTTCATTAGTACTGCACTAATAACTCAGTGCATTAGCAGAAAGAAAAGCGTATAGGAAACACAGGGTGGAAGCCTTTGTCAGGGTGCTTGTTTGTTTTCACTCTGGGGTGATAGAGCACTGGAGCTGATGCCTCAGTTACTGAAGTTGATGTGCAAGAGTAATACAGCAAAAAACTGATAAAACCCAGACCAATATTTTTCTAATTGATTATGAAATTATATTAATTAATTTTTTAATTCTTCTGCACAGCAATGTAACTTCCATTCACTCAGTTTAGGACCAGTGAACAAAATGGATTCTGATTAATCCGTTATTTGCCAAATTCCATTTTTATATTGAAATTAGAACATCATAAAACGTGGGATTAGTGATGAGTGTCAAGACAAATAAAACAATTTCCCACAATATACATTTCTCTCAAAAGGCAGGCAGCAGGAAGGAAAGAAGGAAAGAAATTATTTTACAAGAAGGATTTTTTCAAAGAGCCACAGAGCTAGCTGTTGCATGCTCTTACTTGGAGTAGCCCTTTTAATGGAAAAATTCTGGAAAAATGCACAGAGAAACTGGCTTATTGGTAGATGCTGAGGCTGGATCATCACTGGGACAATGCTAATGCAGTGAAAGGGAAAGATGTTCTTTACAGTGTGGTGACAGATGCAAGAAGTTTACTTTGGGTTCTAGGGTAGAGACAAGTGCTTGAAGAGAGATCCATTACAGACTACAAAATCTGCTCAGGAAGCCTCCTGGACTGAAAATGGTCAGAGGCTAAGGGTGCTGGGAGAAGTGCACTGCAAATGCCTGCCCTCTTCCCTCCCTTCCCTGGGGAGCTGCTCACAGCCACCACTGGAAACAGAATACTGGCTTAGAAGAAGAAATTGGGCTTTTCTTAGTGGATCAAGATTTTAAAGAAAAAATATTTCTGCCTCATAATTAAGCAGGAGACTAGAAAAAATTTCACGTGTCTCTAAGAATCATTTGCAGTCGGTTCATTTAGAAAAAGATGTAGTTAAACAAATTTTAACTCCAAAAAACTTACTAGGGAACTCTTCCTCATCACTGACTTTGCCATTAAAATATATGCATACGTGTCTGTAAATCAGATCCCTCCTAACTATTTTCCCCTAAAAAGTTTCATGTATTTATTTTGCTTTCTTCACAGACATTTTAGAAGCTCAGTTAAGATCTTACAGCATGAAACAGTTAAGCAGTGTACAGTTACATGAGCATTAACAACTAAACCTACAGCATTCATTTTATATACAACCTTGTCTATAGAGTGTGAACAGTCTGAACTTAATGCTGTGCAGATGAATATGAATAGTCAGCAGTGAGACTGTGCTGTTACATTACACCCAGGGAACTATTATTTAGCATGTACAGAATATTTTCATCCTCAAAGAGTTTCATGAGCAACTAGTCATTCATCTCTGAAAGATGCCCCAAAGCCAAGCAGGTAAATATTACCATATCTGTTTCTAAACATGAAAGGCAGAAAGACAGAAAGGGTAGGGAAGTTAAGTGACTCACCCAAAGGCAATCGATAAAAGAAAGTCAGTATCAGAGATACAATTATAAGCCAAGCACACCTAATTATATCTAGACCGCATTTAGAGGAGGAGCCTGAGGCCATGCAAGTCTAAATACTTGTGTCAGCATTGCAAACATGAGGTTGTGGTGACCTTTGGAAAAAGCCAGGGAAAGAAATTTTGGATCATAATATCCCTTAGTGCAACATTCCTGATCCAAACACTTCTGTAACTCCTTTCAGCAACATTTCCACCATCCCTTGAAGTATGATGAACACACAGAACTGTTCTGAGATCCCTGAGCACCTCTGCCCTGTGACTGAGTGGGATTTGTTGACAAAATAAAAACTCCTACTGTCAGCAGTACGGATTCATGAGATCAGTTAATGATGGAGAGCAAGCTGGGCTGGACCTGATAGTTTCTTATCCTGAAAGCATCAGGTGGGTGTGGACACCACATCTAGCTCTTATGATTTGACCATAAGACTCCATTTTCCCATCCCTGCTCCTTTTATTGCAGTCACTTCCATCACGTGGAATCTCTCTCAAAAGTTCAGTCTGTCTTTGAAGCTTGCTCTTCCCTGCCTGTCTCACAGAAAAAAAAAAATCCTTTGTTCATGCCCATATGAAACCTAGCTTTGACTGTTGCCTGTTGCCTGTTTCTTCATGATGAGGGAATTCATCTCATTCTCTTAACACCATTGTCATCTCCTTATTAACTTCATTGCACAAACACTTTGTGGGAGTCCTACATTCTCCATAGTCCTTCTGCACAGCAGCACAGTTCTACCTCATCTCTCATGAACTTCATTAACTATTTTTTCAAACTTTTTCTATGCCTTGTATCTCCAATCACACCTGTGCAGTTCATGTTGCCCCTCTCTCCCATCTACACATGCTCTTCTACACAGCAGCTGAAAAAAATCTTGCTTTCTCCTCCCATCTCTCACTGCTTCCACCCAAGCCCTCTGCACTGCAGCAAAACTCCCATCAAAAAAAACTTTCCCTGCTCACCAAAAGCTGAATACACAAGGGTATTAGCATAATTGAGCAACTTGGATGACTGCAACCAGGTGAAGGTTTGGGGGGTTGAAAAAACTTTATCCTATTCTCTTTTGCCTTAACCTCAGCCCATCTTTGTCCACCCACACACGATCAATTCCTTGATGATTTATATCCTTGTTTTTTACATCTATCAAACAACATAAATTAGGTTGTAGATGCTATAGGGCAGAGCGCTTGCCTTACTCATTTTTCTAGCACAGCGACTGACTACACAAATAAGAGTTGCACAGTTCTTTATAATTCTGTTCCTTCTAATTTACCATTCAAAGGCAGTAAAGCCTAGAGCATTCAGTGAACTGAGTGAAGGAAGGATCTCCTTGCTTTAGTGGATGAACATACAGAGCTCAGACATCTCTTTTCTACGGGCAAGAAAGACAAGAATTACCAAGCTGCATCAGCTTACTTATTCAGATAAAACCATAAACAGGTGCTATTTATTCTTTTTTTCTGCCCCTGTGGCCAGCACATGGCCAACAGTGCACAAATATACAGTCAACCTCTCTAACCATTAGCAAGCCCATTTTAATTGATTCATACTGGGGACTTTGTGGAAAAAAAATGATAAGGAAGAAGCAAGGTTAAAGGATAGAATTCCCTAGCCTTCAGAAGCATTCCTGGGTTTTGTTTGGTCTTTCTTTACTGTATTTCTTTTTCTTCCTTAGTTAATGAAGAATAATGCAGCCTGGAAAGCTGAGCTTATCTCTGCTTTCAATGAAGAAACCTTGTCAGTAGAATTTGTCAACGAGTGAAAAAAGTGAGCCCACAGAGACCCACCAGTGGGATCCTTTTCTGAGATGAATCTTTTCTGTTTGCAGATATTTCCAACAGTTAAAGCAATTCACTACTGAGAGCCAGTCTGAATGGTTGTAAACCACTTTGCAACCCTGCAGAAATACACAGGAGACAGTATCTCCAGTACTGTAAATGAACATATCACTCTCAACTTCAAAGGAACTAAGATGTTTCATGCCAGGCGAAGACCCAATCCCGTAGGAATTTCCTGTTGTGCCAGTATTCAGTTGCTGTCATATATCTGGCTTCACCTGATCTGGATCAAAAAGGTTCTCAGTCCCAGCTGCTTCTCTCTGTCTTCTCTGAAGGTTATCCCCCATTCCCCATGCTCCCCCTTCGATATGTGTACATAATTGTTCCCTAACCCAGTTCAATCAAAACGAAACAGGTCAGGAAAAAAACCCTGCTATTTAAAGTGTGTGAGCTAACCTGGATCATTTTGACTGAACTGGGTCAGGGAGTGATTATACGTGCAGTTATACCAGCTGAGGGAAAAGGAAGGGGGACAATCTATTTGCTTGGCTTAGTAACAGTCAAAACAAGACATAGGACTTCAGCTTTATGTGAACAATATCCACAAACTGGTTTTGGATGGTAGACGTTGGCATGTGGTTTGAGAGATGCCTCATTGTGCGCAGCCACCTTCCTTTTGATGTGGCTTCTGCATACTAGAAATGCCCCAGCAAATCCTCCTGAAACCATAATGGAGTGGGCAAGCGAGCATTTTAGATCTCCCCAACATGCCAATGTCTTGTGAAGTTCTGCCACACATGCTAAGTGCTGACAAAACCCTGCAACCAAAATGGTTTAGAACAGTGCCGGGGAAGATTCAGGGCAAAAACTAACATGTATGTCTTCTGAAATCAGCCCAACGGTTTTATTCCGGCAGATAGAGGCAGCCTCCTTTTATCTACTCTGAAGAGGAGAAAAGATTTGCTATCACCATCAGCATGCAAATGTTACCGTGTCCTGTCTAACAGATTTAACTGTTCTTCAAGTGAGGACAGTTAATGTAGACATCTGGGTTTAACAGAAAGCACAGTCTTTGTTAACAGCTCATTTTATATAACAAGCTTGTACGCTGCCTGACCTTTTACTGAGCAGAAAGGAAAACCCTGTGTGGCCTTGGATGTGTACCTTTTGGACACATGGAAAACTAGGCTTTTCCAGAGCTGGGGCTAATATCATTACCCTGAAGCTTATTTCCTTTTTGAAATAATAATAATAATAATAATAATAATAATAATAATAATAATAGAAATGTCTAATGATTTTGTTTGTTTGGTCTGTTACATAGAAACATCCTTCACCACAACTCTTCCTCCTCAATTCTCCATTATCCACTACTGACAAGAGTACAGGAAACATTGTCCCAAATAAATCAGCCTTCTGGGAACCATCTGGGTAACGACAAAATGGGAGCCGTTGAGAAGTAGTAGTCCTGCTTTCCCTAATTTGCCCCAGTGTCTGCTTCTTATCAGACTCAGGGCAGGAAACCATCTTGTCTTGCAGACAGCATCACCTGGATTCTGCACTACCACACACTTTGGAAAAGGTCCCCGTGTCCCCAGCTAGTCCCCATGTCCCCAGTTCAGTGGCTTCTTGGCCATACAGCATCAATTTAGTCAGTTTACTTATCTGTATCTCCTTTGCAAAACAGTCTGAAGAATATTATGGTCTCAAGTCAATCAGGAGGCTGAACTAGAAGCAACTCTAAGCATTTAGTACAGATGCCCAGAAAATATTACTAAAGATTAAGGGCAGCTGCCAGTTAGTGCTGTCTGAAAATCCTGCCTGAGAGCTTTGGTTCACAATCCCTCTCAAATTCAGCACCTCTGCAGATGTGAGGGTTAACCCCAGCTGACGGCAGGCTGCGTGGTACACTTGGCCAGGAGCTGTGGAGGGTGAGGAGCAGACACGCTGCATGCTGTACGGGCTCTGCAGTGGGTTGTTAATCTTTCCCGCAGGAAAAGGTTGGACAGCTGGAGGCAGTAACCTCTTTTGCCGTTGTAGTTAAATCCATCAGAGACTGTGAATCAGAGCCCTTATTATTTTCCACATGAGTGTTCCCCATTTATGCTCTGATGAAACGATGCATTCAACAGAAAACAAAATGAAGTGCTGAAAGCATTAAACTCTTTAATAACAGGAGACACTGCGAGTTTTTGTCATTAATTTGCCATAATTAGGAGGTGATGTTAATGTCTTTTAAAATGCAGAATATTGAAGTGTTATTTCTGGAAATGTTATCATGGAATGATATGGTGAGATGCAGAATCTCAACTACACCCTACGTTGTGCTCCTACCTGTGTCATGAATTGATGTAGGAATAACACAAACTTAAGATTTAAACAACACGGTTTGAAATTAAAGTTTACCTTCCAGAATTCTGGTGGGTTTTTTTCCTGAGGAAAAACTTTTCAAAATATAGGGAGTGTGTGAAGGGAAGATCACCTGTATCACTGAAACAAAAAAATGTCTGGTTTTGACTCCAAATTGAGATGAAGTCAAGTTTCAAAGTTAGTCACAACTCAGAACTCTGGAGTTTCAACTTGTGCTTAAAACCATGGAAGAAAAGTGATAAGAATATGTGACATATTTACGTGGAAAGAGGAAATGGGTTTCAGGTTACCTGTTTTTAGGCCACATAAGCTGGACAGGCTTGGCTATCTTGGTCCTTACGTGCACTTTTTGTTGAAAGTATACTGGCTGAAGCAGCATTACATGTATATGCATGTGTCTGTGTGTATAAATGTATTTTATATATGTATTGTAGATAATTACGTAGGCATATGTATTTAGATAGGCAAGAACAGCAATATAATAAAGACAACAGGTATTAACTCTTAAATATACATATTTATATTACACCTGCAAGAATCATGGCAAAAGATAAGATCTCTCCTTTGCAGAGCAGAGCATGTGAGATTTAACAGGCAAATGTAAAGCCAATACTGATTTGCACAGAGATAAACAAAACAGACAAAGAATTTTAAAAATTCCAGTCTGAAAGAGAATGCCAACTCCCTCCCCAATATTTTTCATGATTTCCAGAATAAAAAACCAACCCACACTTACAAACAAAACTGAAATTTTCGGCTTCCATGTAAGGTATGGAATTGAAAATCCCAGAAAGCTAATTTTCCTTTCTTTTCTCACCAACATAAGTCACGCTGCTGTCTCCTTTTGGAACCAAGGTATTCAAACTCCCTGCCATACCCACAACTTGGCTGAGACAGAAGGAGCAGAGAGACAACAGAGAGCTAGGGTGGGCACTGAGGATTCCCTGCTTCCCACTAAGTCTACCCATGGGTTCCCAAGTGGATTCAGCTCTCTCTTATTGCTGGGTAAAAGCAAAAGTGGCAAGAGCCAGCTGGACTGAGAGCTGTGATTTTAGTTTTGTGAGATGGAAATATTGCTGACTATGCAAAAGGATGAAAATATTCTGTCAACCCTATGGACAACCTGCTTTTCAGATGTGTCACAAAAAATGGGATTAGTAATTAATGTGAGAAGAGGAAACAGAGTGAACACAATCTCATGGTTATTCTAAATTGTGCGCATCCTGATGGTTCCCTTCAAGATGATTTTTTAATGGCAAATTCAATTTCCTTCTTGTAGACAGAGTGGAAGTAGCATTAGACATATGTTACCTTCTATTTTATTGCAAGATCTGTTTCATTCTGCAAGAAAATAAGACCACTCACAACTAATTATCATGTAAAATCACATTCAAGCACAGAATGTGGCAGCCACAGTGAAACTCTGGGAGATTGTTATTTATCATTTTTATTTATGGAAGCCTTTGGTATTCTTGGCACTGTACAAAACAGAAAAAGCCAGGAACAGTCTCTTCCTTATGGAGTCTACAATCCATGGCTTATAGTGTGCAGTTTAAAAGCGGCCTAAGCATAGAGCAGTGGAGAACTGCATCTTTTCCCGGAGTGGGAGCGTGCCAGCTGCTGCCCTCCTTGCAAAGATAAAGCTTGCACATCTGGCACACTAAGCCAGCTTTGCTCTTTCCTTTGGGTCAGTGACCATCCCCAGGGATCCAGTAAAAATGTAGGATACAAGAGACCTTTGAGAGAGAAGCAAAGCCACCTTGAGGCACAGGCTGGGCAGGCAGTTGTCTAGAGCAGCAGACTGCTAGGCTTGTAAAACAGCCCGGATTTTGTCTACCGTGTGCAGGGCAGTCGAGATTTGCTGCTGCTGCTGGTGCTGTTGCTGAGGGAGGGCTCAACGCGGGTGAAGCAACAGTTACTGCAATGTGAGAGCAACTCCAGTGCAAACCCTTTTTCCAAATCTCCCATTCCTGCAGCAGGGGTGGCCTCCCCTCTTCTGAACAACAGAACTTAGATTTTCCTAGGCTGGCTCCGAAAAGGCGACTACTCTGTATACCGGTACAGTTTATGCAGTGCTGTGTAGAGAGCACCATGCTAGGGCTGTCTAAACACATATATTTAAATAGTACAGTGCACTGTCTTGCAGAGATATTAGCTTGGCTCCCAGAAGCATAAATTAATAGTTTTCCACAGGGGCAAGTTTGGATGATACATCATTCTGACATGGCTATAACCCTTGCAGTTTTTGAGCCAGTTCATTTGCAGATGGTTTGGATGTGCTACATGCTGCTACACTGCCTGGTGTGGATTTATCCTTTGTGATCTCCCTGCCCTCACAGCCTCAGTAGCTGAGTAATGACCCACCCCAGGCAGGTCCTAAATTTGCTAGAGCAGCTCAGACACTGAATATACTGAGTAAGCAGATGGTGTACCCAACTCAGAGTGGTTTAGATGTCATTTTATGATTAAAAACTGTGCAGTGAGCATAATTCTTGCAACAGGCGACTCCTGGTAGGCATTTATAAAACTGTATCCAAGGGGAAGAGATAATGCATGTGGGTGGTCATTAGGAAGGAGTTCAACTATAGGTGGCCTTGGAGAGTGTGGGAAGACAAGACTGGGAGACCATGTGGCACTTAGAAGTGGCTCCAGGCAGTGGAAGAGGAGGCAGTGAGAAATGATTTGCACACAGAGTGAGGAGTCTGCTGAGCCTTCAGAACATAGAAAGGCTCAAGTAAATGAGTGTAGGAATTTGGATCTTTCAAGGAGGGAGAGAGGAGGAGATATCTGCCCCTAATGGGGATGCTGCTACAACTCATCCACTCTACTCCACCAGAGTCATTCAGTGAGAGATACCCCAGGTTTGTCTGCTGGGGAGGCATATACCAGAAAAGAAGCCAAATTAATTTTGTGAATATTTCTTTTCCCTAGAAGGTAGAATGTTATATCATTTTTAATACATTTTTAGTAGTAATTTCACAGA
The DNA here is from genome assembly GCF_000687185.1 of Egretta garzetta. Classification (NCBI taxonomy): domain Eukaryota; kingdom Metazoa; phylum Chordata; class Aves; order Pelecaniformes; family Ardeidae; genus Egretta; species Egretta garzetta. The sequence continues at coordinate 1,476,348 of NW_009259596.1, forward strand.
GGGAGAAGAAACAGACTTGTTCTGCATATTCAGTGCAGTTACCTTTGTTTCTATTCTTCCAATTGGAGATAGAGAGGAGTATGAGTAGAAAAACATGGTTCTTCCACACTCCTCCCATCCTTGCTGGCATACCTCATGTTCCCAGTCACACAACGGGGATGAGCAGCAGGCCCATGCATGTGCTCACTGCCTCCTCTTCTGCTCAGTTGTCTGGAGCAAGTCATCAGCCCTACGCATGGCTCCCCCTCTCCTGTGGCGCAGGGGAGAATGTGAACAAAGGACAAGTCACCAGTTAATCAGTTTGAAAGGAAGATATCGTCTCTTACTAGTGTTTTAACTGCTGTGTACCGGCTGCATGGGTAACCGCTCATTTCTTCCCGATAGCAACAGAGTGCATGGGAGAACACATACTTTTGCCATCCTCTGTCAGTCCCGCAGATACAGCTATATAACCCATGGTACATCTTGCACAGAATAAGTTGTTCACCAGTTATCTAGCTCTTGTTTTCCCCAGGAGCCTGAGTTTATCCTCATTAAAATAAAGCCCCCACTATTCTTTCAGGAGCTGTCTAAGTGGGAAGCTGGATAAGCTGTAATGGTTCACTCTAGACATATGTATAAACACTGATATATATTTCGGTTTTCTTGCCGTATCTTCATTAAATTTTCCTTCCTTTATAGGAAGTCATGGTCAATGCAAACAATAAAGCCCCGTGTTTCACTCCCTGTGAGGACGTATCAATTTATTAAACATAAAAAGGCCCCTGTGGGAAAGAGATGTTTTGTCTCTCTTCCTAGATTCTCCAAACATGAATAATGACCCAGAGTATTTAGGTTGAAGCCTCCAGGAGCTCAGCTTTTTTCTGAAAGTTGGGGCTCATGTAGTTGTCCCAAAAACTGGGATAGCCTGATTCTCTAAGTACTTTAAAAAATGTTCTTATAGTTTCTTTTCTCTGCTTTCAGAATTTTTTGCCTAAATGTCCTCTCATATAGGTGTCCTTCAGGACCCACTCCACACTGAGCACACCCAAAATACATAGTATTCAAACAAATGCATAGCTAGTATCACTGAAGATGCTTGGGGCTGCCCTATATAGAATATCCCATTGGTCAGGCACTCATCTGTAGATGTTCTATATTTCTTTTGCCTTGGAGCATTCAAACCTACAGAGCCCCACTCCCAAGAAAATAGTCATCAGACTATTATCACCTTCCATCCTTTTTAGTTGAAGCTGGAGTCACAATGAAGAAAAAAAATATAAATTTCAGGATGACAGAGGAAGGGGGGTCAGATTCTGTAGCACTGAAATTTAATAAATCAGAGAAATAAACAAGATTTTTAAGGAATTTTGATGTTGAAAATTCATTAGTATATGTAAAAATCATGCTACCATTAATTATGCAACTGTCTCAGAGATGATGCTTTAGTGCAGCAGAGATGCTGGTTACTTTCATGCATTTTTTTCTCGTTCATAACATGCATACTACAGAAATTCACTACTGAAATTATTATTAAATCATATGCTGATGAATGAGCACAAAACTATTAACGGCATATAATTTGCAGAGCACATGTCCACTAGAGTATCTAGCAATGCAGGCAAATCTTATAGTATACCCTATGTGCTTTGATTTTCTCTGTTCGATGATTGAAAAATATTCATTAAGAGATTTCTCTAATGAGCTGTTCAAGCATAAAATAGGCCACTCCTTTTATAATTTAAGTGTGGTTTTTGGAATATAAATATCCTCCAATTCCCTATAGGAACTGACTTCAAATAGGCATTTTGTCTTAACAAAGATTGCAGGATCTTTGAAGGGTCTTTGAAGTTTATAATTGGGCCCAAGCTGAAATGTGATGTCATTCACTCAAATACTGGAGTTTACGCTGCTTATGGCTGGTGGAAAAGATACACTTTATTTTTTGAGATATATCCCCATAATGTTTTGGATATGCACTTAGGCAGAAAGCTGGGAGAATAATTCACATTACGAAATCAGTACGGCACCCCCTGAGCTGCTGGTCAGTTAATCCTGGATCCCATTCATACAATTACGCCAGCCTTACTCTCTTTGTTTTCCATTAAGTTATTAAAGAGAGGGCTTTTTGTGCTTTTATTTATTCTGTTTTCATTTGCAAGGCCCTGAGAATTCTTAAGCAGAGCAATAGGCAGTCTTTAAGAATATACATAAAGGCCAAATCTTATGAAAAACAAAATAGTCTTTTCTCATCTACACAGGTGGAAAGCACAGGGTGAAACAGCCTTCTGAAATACCAAACTGTAACGCTGTTATGCCTTTCTGAAGCCTGTTAAAAGTAGGAGCCTTTGCATTGTGTCCTGAGAGCGAAGCAGATCTGAACCTCTGGCCTCCTTGGGGAGGTAAGCCTAGCTGAGGACGTCGCTTGTCAGAAGTGGCATTTCCGAGCTGGATGAGCTCACTGTGACTTGCTGTCCCTTTCAAGGTTGAACAGTGACAGAACAGGAGGATTCTGCTTCATTGAAGTTAAATAGCTGGTTATGTGATGTGGTGAGGGGACTGAAACTCCTTTCCTTTGCTATTTCCTCCTTAGTCATGAATGAATCATAGCTGATGTTAAATTGAAAACTCACTGTAGCTTCAAGCTCCACCACAGCTGTCCGACTAGACTCCAGGCTGAGTTGCTGCACTCATCACTGCTTTGGCTTTCTCAAGTAGAGACGAAGAAGCCTTCACATGTTGGCAAATCAAAAAAACCCACAGAGACAGAGAGTATACCTTGGCACAGAGGTTTGGCAGAGGTGAGACTGGGTGATGGTGCATTATAAGCAAAAAAAAAATTCCCATGTTGTAACCTGCTGTGTCTTCCAATGGCTCCCAGGATGAACGCAGAACAAGGGTCCCATCAGAAATAGACTGTAACTTTGGAATGAGTGGCAAGTAGATCCATTGTCCACTGCAGTTACTGAGCCATCAAAGACGGCTAAAGAGAGCCTGGTTTCAGACTAATGACTGCTCTGGAGGGACAAGCAGGTGAGGGCTCTGCTCCCACAGGAGTGCTCTAAACATTAGGTTATAATTTCATTTCCTCATGCCACATCTTCTTTTGGTTCTGTGATCACGGGCCTCCTGGTGAACATTCACATCCTCCTGAAATATGGGACATATGAATTCAAATGTCTCTTCAGCTCAGAAGTCAGAGTGAGATTTCTCCCTTCCTAGGCCTACATCCAAGATGGTAGGCTTTATGGTAAAGGAGAAAACTGATGTCAGCAAATTCAAGTCAGACACACTCTTAGCCATCCAAATGCCATATGAGAAAGAAAAAACCCAACATTTTTGTAATATACGCAAGGTATGAAGATGATTGAAGTCTAATATCAAGCTCGGCAACTTACTTTCTTCTTTTTCTCAGCCAAAAGACTCTGGGGACACTCCTGAGACTGAGTATGACAGTACTGTCACATCATAGTTTAATCATTTTTTCCTTTTCCTTTCCTGGAAAGTCATCTTGGATGGTGTCTTCTATGCTGAATGGTACACAGTCAAAATCCCATTAGTTATACTGTCAAAACCAAATTCATTAAACTTCCCAGCTGAATTTAGGCAATTGTTCTGTGGTGTCATCGGTGCAGTTGGAATACTTTTTCAATTAATTTTCAGTGAGGAAAAATTCCAAGGTTGGGAGTGAGCAGCAATTTCTGTTCCTGTAAGTCACACTTGATTTTTCATTGCCCCAGTTTTATTGTAGAGGTTCAAAGACACAGTTTTCAGTTTCTGTATACTGGCAGTCTATTCACCAAGACACATGAACGAGTCAGGTAATTAAGCTAATCTTGACAGCCACAGATCACCTGTGCCTTCAAACCTGAAATCTGTATGAAAGCTTGTTTCTTAGACCAGCATTCAAAGAGGCAAAACAGCCATTTTCAACGCGATAGCCAGCTCGTTTCCTTTTGAAGGCTCTTTTGATGACTGTCTTCTATTTTTTTCACATCACTGAAAACAAGCATGAATTCACTGCCCATACCTTAATAAAACTGACAGCTTTACAGCCTGACTAATCCGCAGCCATTTCCAAGATAACCAGCATTTTTCAGGATATAGTTTGCTGCAATAAATACCAGAGTGACTGAACTTCTGCTTGTTCTTTAATTCTCATCATTCAAGCCAGGGCTTTCCAGTTGCTGTTCACAGTCCTGTGTGGGTTACCAACAAACACCATTCATTGTGAGAAATTCACTGTGTGTTCAGTTCTTCTTTAGCCATAGCTCATTCTGGCACAGCTTTATGCTTTGAGAATACTCCATGAATAATCCACTCAGATCCAAGACTCCCTATGTAAGGGGCTGGAAAATGCTTGTGAAATGGGTACTTCTAATTGAACAGACCTAAGCAGTTTGTGAGCTTTTCCAGGGCTTGGGAAACCACGCTGCAAATAATTTTCTACAAATACCTGTCTGATAAAGAAACAAGGGTATTTGGCAGCATTATCAGTTAAGCCATATGTTTAAAGTGCTAGAAGGAGTGAATAAACTGTGCAGTGTGACTGGCCAAACACGCCACAGGAGACACAGTAGCCTCCCTTTTCCCCCTATGCTCCTCTCTGCAGAAAAGACGTGTTTGAGGGCCCTTCTTAGTCGTTATACCTATGATCAAGAGATGTGAACTCAAGTCGCTACTAATCAGCCAATGTCAGTTTATGTGACCAAAGGAAAGAAGCACATGCAATGGCAAGGTTAGAAGGACTTCAGTCTCTAGTTGTACGGATTTTATGTATATGCCATTGAACCAATAGCTTGGGGCTAATTCATGACAAGCGGTGAAACAAACTGCTGCCAGTTCTATCTACTTTTGATACCATACTGAATTACCAAGATAGCATGCCTCCATATCATCTGAACTTGGCTTATATTCTGTTTCTGCACAAAGCATGAGAATCTCATCCATTCTGTGAGGCTTTCACCTCTGTATAAACTCACTCTGGGCTATGCTTCAATGTCTAATGGCACTTTTACACATTTGTTCATTCTCACGACTCAAAGGCAGTTTGCAAGACACATGGTATGGGGTTGCACCTCCTAATGAGTTGGCAGAGTTTATTGCTTACTACAGCAAGCGTACTTAGTTGTGCCTAAAAGCTCTCCAAGTTCTGCTCAAGCCTACCACTCGTCTGACCAGACCTTCACTGTGTTTCTACATGTTCTCTTTTGAAGATGACTACTTATCTGCAGCTAAGGATCACAGTCACATTCACACATGTAAGCCATCTCTTACACATCTAAATCAGGGGCAAGAGAAGGTTTCTAAAGCTATGGGAAAGCCAGTGTTGAATTAGGACGTGGGAACTTCTCCCTAGTCTCAGGTAGGCATGAAGATCTGTTAAAGATGGTCTGGTTGGCAAATATCTGCCTGTGACAAATTCGGCAACAGCAGAGAGTGTCTGAATGGGGCATTGAGGAGTTTTGAGGTAAAAGAAGAGATATTCTGTCCCAGACAGGCGATGGGTGTGAGGGTTTGCATCTGTGTAAGGCAGTCCTAGAGGCAGGAGTAGAACCCTTAGGAAAATGCACAAAATTTCATGTGGGCATCAGGCAACTTCAAGTCCTGCAGGCACTTTGTCTCTCACCAGCTGTGGAGCAGTTACCGCAGCGATGGAGAGACTGCATAAGGGCTGTGGAGAGGCTCAGACACAGTCAGCCACACACCCAACACACAGAGACTGGACAGGATTCATTATGTCCCCCTGTGTTAGATACTAAAGGCTTCAGTTGGGCTGGTAGTTTAAAGGTAGTGTATGAACTGCAGCTATGTGTTGTGTGGATGCTCTGTGATCTGAAATGACCTGGAAAATGCATTTTGCTTTTCAGATATGTTCTGACATGCTCCAAAGCACACACAAACAATCTCTTGCAAACCGAAAGGCTTTTTGGCATACCACTTCAAACAAGCTTATCAAAGAAATACCTGTGGTAGATATGTCTCTGGGTAAAAACCCACAGCACAGAGAATTAAAGTTATGATCATCCTCTGCATTCCCATGTATTTTACCACCTTGGAACTCACGGTGTTTTAGGAATTCTAAGTCATAACACTGTCCAGCAAGCCAGGGAAGTATTATTCTCCACTTTGACAGATGGAGAAGCTGAAGCTCAGACTGGCCAGATGACTCACTGGTGTAGCTAGGAGTATAAAACATCCCTGGAGTAGCTGAGATGAGAGTCTAACAAAGCTTCATATGTATTTATAACACATATCACTCTCAGCTGAACAACATTTCTCCTTTTGCCTTTTTTCATTGCTATCATTCATCCTGTACTTTCTCTAAATCCACATAAACCGTACTAATTGTTCAGTCCAGTCATTTGCCATTTTTGTCACACATAATATTTTGTACCTGAGGAATCTCGAATTCACAACTGAATCTCATTGTAGGTGGTCTTGCAGAGGGTGTCCACTGACTTTCTTAAATCATAGCACATAAATTCTTCTACTCTTCTATTGTGTAGAAGCTAAGTATACTGGGAAAACCCTTTTTAGTTAGCTCTTTCTTTCACATTCTTTGTAGGATTCTCCCTGAAAAGTCTACCAGTCCAACTGTTTTCAAAGAAATATTATGTAATAAATGTATTTCATTTGCAGCTTCCTGAACACCTTTGTGGTAAAGCAGAATATAAAATCTGTACCTTGATTCATGAGAATTTCCCATGGCAGTTCAGCTCTGAAAACCCTTTCTTTAAAGGCTAGCACAATGTGTTAAACATCCAAAGAGTTCAGTGCTGTTGCCTTTGGATACCACATAACATGGTACCAAAATACGAGAAAGATATAGAACCAGAAATGCTGCACAGAAATGCACTAATTAGATCATTGCTTATTCAAGGGAAGAGATCTTTCATCTCCAGGAACTCAGGCAATTAGGTGAGGTCCCTCACAGTACACCACAGGGGCAGTCAGCTGATACTAATGAGTTTTGTGCTGTAGTTGAGTAAACAACCGGTCATCACGGTCTCATTAAGGCTCTTCCATTTCCATGTTTTCTTCGCAGATGCTGGGCTCTGTGGTCTGGTAACGTGTAAAGGCCTTGTCATTACTCTATCCCTGCACATATCGTTTCTGCTTGTTCCTTCTGCTCTGTGCCCACAGTTTTGTCTGCAGTGTGGGACTGGTGCTGACCCTGCCCTTTCAGCCCTCGTCCCTTCAGCATCATTCTTTTCACGTCCTAGCACAACTTCCACTGAATGCGCAAACCTGCTTATAGACGTGCCTCTTTCTTGAGCTCATTTTACCGGCGATGAAACTTCCAGTGACAGAGGATAACTCTTTCAGTTCTGGTCAGCAATGATGCTAGTCAAGATAGCAGTTGTCGCAACAGGATGAGTTAGTTGTGGGCTATCTTATAATGATCATTTACAGCAAAGTAGCAAATTTTTAAGTTACACTGACAGCACTTCTTCTTCAAGCTGTCCAAATACTTCAACATAGCTAATTTTCGTTATAACTCTCAAGCCTGTTGATTTCTTTTCATGTATCAATTAATATTTCAAGTTTTTTTCCCAAAATAAAAATACCTGCACACAAGAAATAACTAAATGTAAATCAGCCTAACCATTTGAATTTTTAAGAGACAGTAAAGACTCTGGGCCAGACTATGCTCTCCAGTGTATATCCACTGTAACTTTATACTGGAGTGAATGACAACAGACGTGTGATGTGAGAAGCTGTAAGAGGCCAGAAACTAAACAGCAGGTCAGAGAAATTTGGGTAGAAGTAGAGACTGATGGAATCAGCCATTCTGCTGAAATCTAAGACCGCATCAAATTGGATCGATATCGCTTGTATTGAATTTCCAAAGACAAGCAGAGTACACCAATACACTGCTTTACGTACTTTAAGTTCCTATCTAGAATATTTCAACATAGCTTCTTCTACATAAACAGAAATAAAAGTACCTGCAATGAAACCAAAGATGGAATTTGGTCACTTAAACAGAGGTACCTTTTGCCATCTGATATGCACTGGCTGACAGCTGCTGCTCCAGAAAGGAGAAGGTCTCCCATAGGTTCTGTGCACAATTAATATAACACAGGTACATAGCTATAGATATAGTTAAGAAATATATACATTAGATGTTTGTATTTAGGCAACTCGATCCCAGCACCAGTGATTGCCAATAACTGGGTTTAATGCCTGGATACATTTCAGCATTCAAGGTTAACATCTTTAGATTTATCTTACAATTAAAGATAAATACAAATTTGCTTGTTTTACGGTCCTTGAACTAACCCCGTAACATCTTCCTTAAAATGCACTTACTCTACCTTTTGCATATACTGCTCACTGATGCTGCTTGAGCTCTAGTGCATAATATTCCATTGTTCCAATCAAGAACAAATTATTTTCATAAACAGGTATCTATAATGTCTGTCTATGTAGACTTTATTTGGGACTGCTTACCTTAAAAAAAATACAAATTAAGACTCTTATTCCAGAAGGAGAGTGTTTTGGAAGCAGATAATGCCAGGCAAATGTGATCTCATTCTGAATAAGATCTGTGCTTAGAATTATACTGAATTCAGTAGTCCTGAGTATATATATATATACAAATATATATATGTATGTGTATCTCATCTTAATCCAGGATAATTCTCAGATGCATGTGAAGCCTTGGTTATTTGCACTTAGTTATATGAAGCAAGCTTTTTCTTGTCATATGCTTTTCTTTCCCAACCTTTTCTTTCTTGAAGTAACCTAACCCTTTTCAAACCGAAGCCTGCCAGACCACAGTCTTTTTTGTCACTGAGAGAACCCTGGGGTATCACTGAACAGGCACAAAGAAAATAACAATGCCCAAGAACTAAAGTATGCTTTACATAAGCATATTTAAGCAGCAGAACCTGTCTCATCTCTCAGCTTGAACATATTTCACAATAAGCCCAGGAAAACTTGAAAGGGTGAGAAAAGAAAATACTGCCTGTTTTAATGCCCTCTGAAATGGTAATTTGCTACAAAATTAACATTAAGGTGAAGAGAACCTCTCACAAAGTACACCCAAAACATAGTGAGCTACTGAGCTACTAAGGTTTTTAAAAAGAGGAGCTTTGGGGGTTTCGTGTATTTTTGTGTGATATATGGGGCTCATGAGGTGGAGCAAAATGCAGACCTTTGAGTGCAGGTTCAGCTCTTGGTTTAATTTTCTGCTTTACCACAAGCTTTTTAAATAATTGGAGAAGTCACCCAGGTACTAGACCCATAAAGCGAGCCTTTAAATTGACCCTTAGGCTTCTATAACCCACGAATACGTGCTGAATGTCGACACAGGTCTTGTCCTGGCTGCAGAAGCGCAGAGGAGATTCCTGTCTGTTTTGCTCTCAAAAGACAGATTCTCAAGGATTGGTTTAAATGTGCCTGTGCTCGACCGACAAGTGAAACCTGGTATTAAGAGCCGAAGCAGCTGATTTCTGGGCATGGGAACTCCTAGCAGGCAGATAGCTGAACATAGGGTCTTTCTCAGTCAAAAACCCTCTACTCTTACGGAGGATGCATAACTGTGTGTAGAGAAAGGGACCAATGACTGAAAAACATGTCTACCTCTCTTCCCTCAGCTCATTTATATAGGCAGCCCAGCTCTACAGCAGAAAGAATTCTACTTAGTTTTTTACTCGTGAAGTAGGAGTTGTCTATGCTGGTTTTAATGGAGTATACATTGCAATGTCAAAGAGAGAGTCAAGCCCAGTCTTGTTTATGTGGCTAGTTTTTTCTTCCTAGAGACTGAGACCGCCAATTAATTTTGCCCAGATAACTAAAAAGCTGTTGTGGTAAGGATTTGTTTTTCCTACTGAGCTGGCTACCGCACAAAGCATTGACCTGCAAGTAAGATAGCCACATAGCTTTATCCATCCTTGGGTAAATTATCTCTTTTTAACATACCTTTTCCTAAAGAGTGACTAGGAGTTGATATCCAGGTTTTGAAAATTATTAAAGGTTGAATTCCATTCTCATTTACACCAATGTGAATAACACCATTGAAGCATCTGATTCACAAACTAACGGCGATTTTTTTCTCTGACATGAACACAACTTGCTCTTCTATAACTTGAACAGATTTTTAGCTTTGTTTTTCTTTGTGGTTATTTCCTCTTTTTTTTTTTTTTTTTCCTATAGTTTTACCATGAAAACAGATGGGAGTTCTGGTCAATATAGATATTCATGAGAGAGAGAGAAATTTAACATAGTGGGTTTAATTTAGGTAGTACGTAAGTGAATGACTGCCCTTCCGTTCTTCGTCTTTTTGTTATTTTTCTTTCTGTCTGTGGTTTACAAATGAACTCTTCTTTCATTGGCAGACAAGGTCACTGTGTTCCTGTAGTTTTCATGTTACATTTATGAGGCACATCCTTTTTATTATATCCAGTCACCCTTAACCCAAGCACCAAAAATTAAAAATCCAGCACTGCTGTGTATGTATGTGGAACACAATGGGGAACAATCCTGTTAGACACTGAGAATACTAGATAGTGTTATGAAGACAAGGAACTTATCTATCAATTACAATAAATGTATTCCAGAAGGACATTTAGATTCTTTAGTTGATATAAAGGAAAACACAGATACGTATCCAATTACAGCTAAGATGGTTTCACAATCACATGGCTTCCTTAAGTACCTTGTTCCTGCATGCAGTGTCTAAACAGACATTGTAACACTATATTGAGTAACACTCTAAAATGCAATATGGAATAAAATAAAACCCCACTGTGTTTATCATAAAAAAAGACTTGCAAACAAAACACACTTACATTTTACAGTGACTATTCCATCTATAAACATTCTTTAAAATGCCATCATTACTTTAGCTATAGTTAAGTTTCCAAAGCAATTTCCAGGTTAACCTTGCTCCTAATTGTTCATAAGGTTCTGGAAGATTCTACTTTTGGACTGAACCTCACTGTGTTTTGCCTCAAATAAGTAATATAAAGTTTGTCTTCTTTATGATCTGTTTTCCTTATAATGCTCCTGTCTCCTTGCTCATTCTTTCTCTTTTCTGACCTCAGCTGAAGTGAGCGTAGGTACTGTGACCTAAAATTACATTCAACAGGAAATCTTTCTGCAATAAAACTGTAAATATGTGCACTGACCTTTAAAGATTATGCACAATGAATTCTAAACACACCTGTGATGTTCTGTAAGCCACAAATGAAGATCAGCTTTTATGAATAATTGTGTGCAGCGATGGGTGTACTTCTGCAAAGGCAAAACCTCTAACTCCAAATACTGTTACAGTTCTCAAGCTGAAAAATAATGGGTTTGTACATACAGAAGTGAGTACAATCTATATTTCGGTGTTGATTCTTTACCTCCCATTCTGGTATCTGAGGCTGCATTTTACTGGTAAATAAGGAGCAGGTCCCATTCTCAGGCCCTGAGGGCAAGTTGCACCATACAGATCATGTCTGTACAGCTACATTATGTTTCTGTCATCCAGCTCTGAAAGACAATGGCCTCCTCTGTACTCCCTAATGGAAATAGCTGCTGGCCTGACCTATCCCATACGCTGGAAGGGTTTGCTTCTTAAACCAAACCCATGTCAATGTAAGTGTGCTAGCAACATGGAGCAGTCAGTGCTGTGCCTTGGCCTTGTTTAGTAAAGTATATATATATATATATGGCCAGCTCACGTGATTTCTGGCACTTGTTCAACCGGCATGTGATACTCATTTGGTCATTCATCCTTTCTGCCTTGTAATTGTAGTTTGACTCTCTCTGATATTACATCATGGATAGCTTTTCCAAGATCTTTGGTATGCTTCCTTAGGTTATAAGAGCTCCAGAGGAATGTAATCCTGTGTCATTAGTCCATTTTCTGTCTTTATCTTCTGATATGTCCCTCCAGAAAGAGGATTTATCTATATATATCTCCTTTCAATTTTATCTTCTGGAGAGAATGTAGACCTTCAGGGGTGGATATGATGCTTCTTCCCCCAGTGCCTTAGATACAAGATACAAACACTGTACAATAGTTCACTGCACTTCCACCATCCTACTTGACTTAGCCTGCATATTGTCTGGAGCAAGGGCTAAGAGCCTGAATCTGCTTTTACTCCCAACTTTCAGACCTAAGTAAGTCCTATGTTATACCAAAAGTATGGTATTGAAGGACATTGGAATAATTTTCCGTCCTTTTTCATCTTTTTGTCAACTGTCTAATCCAATTATGAATTATGTTAAAGTTAACTAATCACCAGTATGCAATAAGTAATGCAATGGCATTTAAATGTGATGCTGAAATGCCATGAAGCAAATGTCTCCAGATTGTTAACATGATATAGTTATCTCCTCATGCAATGTGATTTTTACAACAGGTAATGAAATGCACTTTCCATAAAGTATAACAATTGCTGCCACTAAAACTAATGGCCAGATCTACACAGAGATACCTCTAGGGGGAAGGGGAAAATAAAACCTTTTTCTTCCCCATAGTCTCTAAATAGAAGCCCAACTCTGAAGTTTTTACATCAATGACCTTACCCAATATATTTTTCCCATTTGTATTCTTCACTGATCACCATTCTGGATAAGTGATACTGGTTTGGTGTTGACGTCTTCAGACAAATACTTATACCTTTCTGCCTAGAGTACGTGGGAGCCCTCACGTATCAAGGTCTACCAATATATTTTCACAGTTCAGTGTGGTATGCTGCCATCACACAGAATTACAAACCTGGGAATGATCCCTGTGATTAGATAGCATATAGTGTTCAGGGTAAGTCATGTGTGCTCTTAAGCTTTCTTGGTATGAAGAGAATGCAGCATTTAATGTTTCCTTATCCAAGACTCCCACTCAGGGTTTATTCTCGAGCACACTATGATAACTGAAAGTAAGCAGATACAAGACTTTACAGGATTTCCAAAACATAATTATATTCTGTTTATCATAAACATACACAGATATAGAAAAAAATAATAACACACCTGTCAGAATTTCCCCACCTCAGTTGCCTTCTCTTCAATATTCACTGGATATTCTTCAGAGTTCTCTGAGAAATCCAAGATCCTCCACACCGAATGTGAAAGCTCTCATTGCACTCATGGCCTCTTTCTTGCTCTCACACAAGCAATTTTATTTATTCTTTGGCTTGTCTCACCTGTTACGGCTAACTGTGTGAGATTGGAGCTTAGCTGATGTGATGTAAACTTTGGGCATAGAAAATTTGCTAATGGCAAACCCATGCGAAATATATCTGGCTGCAATATTGGGGGTTTATAAAAGCATGTTATGAATCACTTTGGTGGGAGCTGCAAAACCTGAAATAGAGAAAGAAATGACATTCAGGTGGTTCAGGCTGCTTGAGGAGGATTTTGAATACAACTGTAGACATAAGCTCGTGTTGTATGAATTTATGTCCCCTCCCTGCTGTCCAGCATTCCTCTGTCAGTGTTAGTTCTCCTCTTGTTCACCACTTTTTAGCCATGGTAGTTTTCAAAGACAGCTGTTCTGCCCTTGGAGAAATACAGCAGCCTCAGATGCTGGTTTGCTGCTGAGCAATTGGAGAAATCTGTTTTTTCTTTTGGATTCATCCTTCTCAGGCCAAAGAGTTTTCTTTGACCTATATCACTGACCTTTTGGATTCTGTTCTAGTACATACGCAAAAACCCACCCCCATATTCAAGCCAAGGTTGCAATCTGGACATGGCACACACAGGAAGTCCCAAATTCACATCAGTGATATAATCTGCATTTAGACATATTTCACAGATTATTATGTGTAGATTAGCAAGTAAGGCTTATATTTATAGTTTTTAAATCCCTTAACCCAGTAGTTTCTTCTGAATAATTAAAGAAGAGGTGTTTTCATGACAATAAACATAGGCAGTGATTGCTTGCTTATTTATCACAAGATTTACCACAAGATCTCTTGATAACCACATTTCATTTATTGTTTTAAGGAAGGGATAAGAAGGGTAGTTTTGTTACATGCTTTTCCAAAAATTTTCATAATAAACCGGGAACATCCGCATTAACATCTTTGCTATCAACCACCACTATACGCTTTTTCACACACAGCAGAATTTTCTGCCTGTTTCTGCTAAAGACAGCGCAAATGAGAATTTCTTTTAAGAAATTAATAAATAATCGTCAATCCTGCACTAGTTTTAGAATGCCTGTTAGAAAATAATTTGGTTTTGCTGATGGCAGTGGTCATTTATTTCTTTCACCTGGAACAGGTAAATACTTCCAATATTTCAAATGCTCATAATGGAGTTAGGGTGTAATCTTTGTCCTGTTTAAGTCAATGAGCTAACTCTTTTTGCCTTTCTCTTTAATACTTTCACAGAATGAGAAAATAGTTGAGGTTGGGTGAGGTATCTGGAGGTCATCTGGTCCAGCCTCCCTGCTCAAGCAAGGTCATCCAGAACAGGTTACCCAGGACCACGTCCAGATGTCTTTTGAATATCTCCAAGGAGGGAGACTCCATGACCTCTTTGGGCAATCTCTTCTAGTGCTCAGTCACAGAGCACTGGACACCCAGGTCCTTTCCTGCAAAGTTGCTTTCCAGCCAGGCAGCTCCCAGCATGTACTGGTGCCTGAGGTTGTTCCTCCCCATGTACAGGGCTGTGCATTTTCCCTTGTTGAACTTCATGAGGTTCCTGTCAGCCCATTTCTCCAGCCTGTTGACGAATGGAAGCATGACCCCCTGATGTATCAGCCACTTCTCCCACTTTGTATCATCAGCAAAACTGTTGAGGGTACGCTCTGTCCTATTGTCCAGATCATTAATGAAGAAGTTGAGTATTGCACCCAGTATCAATCCCTGGGGTACATCACTAGTTATTGGCCTCCAATGAGACTTCGCACCCTCTGAGCTCAGCCACTCAGGTAGTTTTCAATCATGTCACTGCCAGCTCATGCAGTCCATATTTTATCAGCTTTTCTCTGAGGATCTTAAGGAAGACAATGTTGAAAGCATACTGAAGTCAAGGTAGAGTGTCCACTGCTCTCCATTCATCTACCAAGCTAGTCATTTCAGCATAGACAGTTAAGGGGTTGGTTTGGGTATTTTGACTGAGTCAGCAACAGGGAATTGCTCTGCAAGGCATAAGGGATAGCAGAGCAGTGTCTCATGCTGATGCAATTTCAGGGCTTCTGAATTCACTGACTATTTAGAAAAGATCAGAGACAGAGTCCTAGAGATAGCCGAGCTTGGGCACTTACAAGGGGACATAAGCTAGTTTCTGTCCAAAAGCCTCTATAAACATGAATGCAGTGGTGCAGGAGGAGACAAATCTATAATCTTTTTTTACTGACCAAAATAAGTCCTGAGAAAGAAGTCTGCAGTCTTCTTCCTCTTCAGTTGGAACAATGGAGACACTGAAAGAGGAAATCTAATTCTGGTTTAGCTGACAGTAGGGTTAATGCTAGGTGGAAGCTATCCTGAATCAACACAGTAAATAATGTCACAGGGTTCTTGAACTGGCAAGAGACACCTGCCTGAACTAACACTCCTCCTGCTAAAAAATCTTCTACACTAAAAAAAGAAAATGTCAGGCAGATCCTAGAAAATATCTATCTTCAAAGAGATCTGAGGCAGGTATGTAGAGGTGGTTGTGTGTTTCTAACTCATTATAGATTCTTTTTCCAAATCTGGAGATCTTTTTTTATTTCTTCATGTCCATTCACCGCACTTTAAGAACTATTTGCTATCAGAAAATTAATTCTAACAGTGATATTTGCCACCATTTTGTATCAAACTTCTTATTGAATTAGAATTACTTCATATATTAGATAGCAAATTCTTTGCAGGTGGTATAGCATTACCTAGGTTGAATTGCTCAGGGAGTCACCTGAGAGCAATGTGAAAAAAATCATAAAAATAACAGGTTTTCTTATATTTCAGCTGATACATCAAAGATGGTGAGCTTCCCTGTGAGAAAATACTTCACTGACTTCTTCTTGTTGGCTTCTACTGATCTTTAAAAAAACCCCTCAAAAATCTAGTGATATATTTTGAAGTCCTTTTTATGTTCTTACTTGATTTTTCACATCATTATATTCTACTTCTAAAACTGGTTAAGAACAGAAGACATGACTGTACTAAGGGAATACAATCTTTTTGGCATGAAGGACTTACGGTATCATCTGTGGTAGTTTTATACTAAAAGGTAGTTATGGACAGGTTGAAAACTGTCATTTAACATTTTTTTTTTTTTTAGTAAACATGCCTATTCTGTATGATGAAAGACAGTCCAGATATTAGAAACACAGTACAAAAATAGGTCAGTGGTGGATTACTGTGATGCCGTGGAGAGCATGGGTTTGCAGATGTCAATCTTTAGGGGTCCTTTGAGAAGCTAGCATAAGGGTGATTTTACCCGGCCAAACTGGATACACAGACTTTCTCAGTTCAACGTTGCATAGTAAACATACCCAAGAAACATAACAGCAACTAATCAGAGTGACTAAAGTACATGTGAATTTAATGTAATGACAGCTCTTGTCTTTCACTGGTTTTGGCTAAAGTCAGGTACAAGAACTGAACAAAGATGCACATACGCTATCATGCATATTCATTAAAAATGGCAAATTGAAACTGCTTTGCCTAATTGTTCTTGTGTTTATTTCCCATGGATACAGTTTCAAACAGGAATGATCAGTTAAACAATGCATTTCTAATGAAGAATTAACAAATAAATACGCTTTTTTCTCCTTGTGAAGAAAGCTATTTCCAAGTTTTACTCATCCAGCTTGAGAAAGAAAGGAACATCATGTGATCAGCATGTTCTAGCACAGTTCGGATTTTGCATATTCCTGCAAGCAGAGTCTACATATAAAAATTATTTACAAGAAATATCTGGTGAATAAATTTGAATTGCAAAAATGTATTATTTTTAAATTGAAAAAAAACCTGAAATAATTTTCAGGTGATTTAACTATGGGAAAAAGCTAAAATAACAAATTATTAACTAAGGACTAGCTACTTAGCTTTACCTGAGGCATTTTTATAAGTAATTCTAAATAGGATATCGGTTCACTCTTTGTAAATATCACAGATTATCCCTGGAAGAATTCAGTTGTTTCAGACAGTCAGATGATGGCATTGATTGCTTTCCTAACAAAGCACACGTGTGTAAACAAAAACTGAAGTCTTGTTGAGCTTTTTTAGTTGCTTATCACTTGATTATGAGGATGATCACTTCTAAAAATGTTTGTATTGAAAGGTAAATAATTACTTATCAGATCCTTTTCTGCAAGACAATTGTTGTATATCTATAAACCCAGGCGGGTTATACTGATAAACAGCACACCCATAATCTTCCCAAGCGACTTTCTTATTTGTTTTTAAATGGTGATCAACAGGTTTTCCTGGGTTGGGCTGGTTTTGTTTTGGCATGTCTTGTGTAAAGAGCTGAATTCTGTCTTATGTAACGTGATTGATTTATTCTTTTTCTCCAACATGCAAATCTTGCAATAGCACATGATAAACATATTATTTTCCAGCTGATCAAAATGAGTATTTGATATCATAACTTTCATAGCATGACATGTTACAAATGTGACATTTTTATCAATTATTTGAAACTCTTTACTGGCCACTATGAGAAAAAATATATTTCTTCTTTGTAAACCTCAACTCCCTTACTTCCATGGAATTTATAGCTAATTATTCCAACCAGTGACAACTTATCTCTTCCTTTATAGAAATGTCCCTCAGATCTTTCCAGAATCTGACCGTATTTCAGTGCAGTGACTGTCTTGTGGATTGCTCTCCTCTCCCTCAATAGCATAGTCTTCCTGTAAAATTCCAGCGATGTCTGATACTGAATGTACGTAGTACTAAGAAAGCATTTAAGGAGTGTTAGCTGCCTTTCAAATTTTTCAGTGAATGAAAAAAAAAGTCACTAACTCAAGTAAAGCACTAACACAGAAATGTTGATCCATTGTCCATATTCAGAAAAAAATCCAGTAATATACCTAACTCTACTCCTGTACACTTCGGAACTTTTCCACAGTTGGGAAAGGAATGACACCAGTGTAACATCCTTGGCCCAAACCCTCAATATGTCTCTTAACAGGTGTAAATCCCTGAGGCTGTAGGATAAATGCCGATCACACTGTCTGAGCATATGTTATTTTTTCAGTGTCTTTCAGCATTCATGTAGGAGATATTTGGAAACATCCAAGAAGAAATTGAGAGTGAGATTCATCTCTCCTAACTTCAGATATTTAAGTTAAGTTTTACAACTGAGATTCGTTTTGCCTAGCCTATGGTGTCTACATGTGTGTTATACTACATGTGTGTTATACACACATATAGACATGTATTTTATATTGCTCTATAGATAGCACTGAATGCATCTAAATAGGACTACAGCTGTTGAATATTTGGGCAACTGAAGTCTTAGAACGGTTTGTATTCAATACAAATATATGTTATCTGTCTTAATGGTGGATGTTTCTCTCCATTCCTCTTTCAAATGTGACAAATTTCTCCTGAAGTTTTGTCTCCATTAACTAGAAATACTGTCTAAATGAACCTCTGTCAGCTCTAATTGTCAAGATCTTAGAGGTCAAATCATTTTCTCAGACTTCAGTGCCTGCGGACATTTGAGACTCTCTGGGGTATATGAGGGTATTACATATTTAGCTTGGCAGATGTGGTATGGGATCTATGGGAAGCTTTCTAGAGTGGCAGCTAGGAGCTAGGCAGGGCATGTTTGGGCAGCTCAGATGGCATTGGATCCCCACGTGGAGACAGTAGAATCAAGATCCTGATTTTGACATGTGTATATATGTATGTGAGGTGAACCTCATCCTAACTGTGACTGTTGATTTAATTCCATCATTTAGTTCTGCATTATTTCATGTGACCAAACTCTTGCACTGGGTAAAACTGTTGGCTTGGCAAACTAAGTTGACCGACTGTTGCATTGTAGGGAATCTCTAGTGCCTTGGTGAAACCTGTAGCAGCCTGGACATCATCATGCTCTAATGCCATGAGCTGCTTGCATCCTCAGAAAACAAGGTCTTTGAAGATGCTGCTTTATTGGTCACCAACTCCTGGTGGAAGTGCCATTTAAACCATTAAAGGCATTAAAACTTGTATTGGATACATTTAGTTTGTATCAGCTACCTTTCAAGACTGATACTGCAAGGAGAAGAGTTAGACATTTGACCTTCTTTTTCTCTTTCCTCTTTCTTTTTTAAACAAGCTTCATTCCCCTTTCAATTTTTAGTTGTATCAAATTGGATTGTAAGGAGAAACAGAGAAATAGAAATTGATGTGGACTTTCTGGACCTGCCATGGCCAGCTTTCATTGCAGTCATGCAGTATACACACGTGACATGCGAGAACAAGAAGACTGGAAAGCACGACTGTGAGTATATTTGTGCATGTTGGCTTTGAATTGCAATGCACAAGAAAAGAGTTGCTGCATTGCCACAGAGAAAATGTTCAGCTGAGGATTGAACTGGTCCTCCTGCTTTTTCAGGAATAAAACCTGAATGGCTGCACAGCCACTGTATAAATTCCATGCTCACAGGTCCTCACAATTACCACTCTACTTCACTTAGTTCTTGTTATCTTATCCCTTCTCTCTTTTGCACGCCTTCTCACCTCACAGCCCAAGTTTTTAACCTGTGAAAAAGAACAAATATAAATATATAACCACATTAGCAGAACCAGAAATTATTGTCAAGTTAAATTTTCTCTGTGTCAGTGCATGTGTAATTGTTCTCACATGCAGAGAAGAACAAGAAGAGGTAACGTGTTGGAGACTGTTTCATTTGGAAAGTGCTTTGTTACCTTTCAAGTAAGTTACACCTCATGTGTTTGGTGGAATTACCTTCCCTTTTTCCTTTTCGTCCTGGCTAAGAGTAAAGATTTAACCTCTGTAAAGCATGTATACTATAGAAAGTAGGTTAGAAGAATTCTGTGATTATAGATGTTTACCCAACTTTTTTCTCCAGTTAATTTTCAAAGCTTTTCAACAACCATTGCTGGCTTGTATATTCTTGTTCTCTTATTATTTACTCTGCCCTGCATGTAAAACCTGCAATATATGTAAACACTCTGACATACTAGGCTTACTTCCCATGTCAGCTGAAGCAGTTTCATGCCAGTGATTTTGGTAGAGCCATCCATGTTTCAGGGCAGTGATGAATAGAAATCAAGCCTTTGTCTACACAATATTTGACAAAAATGCATAATTGAAAAAAGAAGGCAATGTATTAATAGCTGATTGCTTTCTAGTATTTTTGCCTTCCCACTGATTGCGGTGGCAGCGAAGCTCATGAACATCTCATTCCCTCATACGTGCTACAGGGGTGGAAAGCTGTGGGGTAAGTAGAAGTGGAGCTCTGATATAAGACCTGGCCCAGAGATCTCCTCCTGCAAACCTGGGTCAGAGTCCTCAGGCACAGAGATTAAAACCAAAATGTTTCTATTTATATTTGGAAAATATTAGCCTAATTTTCTTACCCATATTGACAGAGGATTTTCCCAATTCCTTGGTCTTTTTCTAATTACAAATAATTTTTCCCCCTCTGTCTCCCACCCCATTTTTTTTCCTTAATATAAAGTAACATTAAAATATTCCTTTTATGGAAAAGCATCTCTAGGGTGTATACTATTTTTTTATAGTCACATTTCTTTACTAGTACTAAAATTTATCAAAAATAATACAAATATTCATCTTTTGGGCATCATCACACTCAAAGCCCTTTAGAGAGGCAAGGGCCTCAATTTTCAAACAAAAGACAGATTTTCAGAATGTCATTGCTCTGCACTTCTGCTTACTGGCCTCTTTACAGGAAGCCTCCATTTAACTTCAAGCCATGAAACACACATGCTTGCAAATTGCTTTGGAAAATCATAGTCCCTTCAATAAAATTTTACCTGTGTGGGGCACCTGAAATAGGATATCTGAATGACTTTTTAAAGGTCTGTTTCCAAAGAACATGGGTTTTGTACCAGTACCTAAAAAACTATCTATTTTAACACCAAAGCAATAGGTTTTTTTCAATCTACTGTTTTTGAAAATCTGCCTTCAATGAGAATTCACATTCATCCTGTAGTTTCCTTCACTTTGCACCTGAAAAAATGCAAGAAATTCTGATTGTTTGCCAAGTGATGTTGGTGGTGTTGGCACTTTGGAAACACAGGGAAATGTGGTTCTTGTCTTAAGGCTCAGTTCAGCCACAGAAGAAGGTTCAGACATGTCTAAATGTATGAAAGTAAGAAAATATTTATTTTTAGGCTTAATATAATAAGTATGCTTGAAGGAATGGTTCAATTGCATGTTGAGAGCAATTCCACGCACGAAGGAGATTTTTCCACTTCTCTAAGAAAAGATGGAAAATGTTACCTCATACAAAGCTGAAGTCCCAGGATCTTAAAAAAATGTAGGATTGTTTCCAAGAAACAGGTTTAGGATGCCAAATTTGGTGAAGGTCAGTTTTTTTACCACCAAGACTGTTTCTCAACCCAGACAAATTCTAATCTGAGGGGTAGCAGTTTTCCCTGAAATCACTCACTAAGATGATCAGTGAGCCATCAGGCTCATTTAATTCAATTTTGGTGCATATCCATGAGAGAACTTAATAGTTCTTCCAGCACAGAGAGGGAAATACCACCAGCAGTTGCAGAGAGCCAGAGGCTATGTGGCTTTTGGAGTAGCAGGGAGAAGTTAAATAGACTGGGAGCTGGCTGCAGAAAGAGGGCTCGGTGGCTTGGATATTGGGATGAAAGGCTCAGAGCTGGCATGAGAAACAATAAGTTTCTGGCAAAGGGGGCTATAATTGCCATGAAAGAGCCTTGTGGGTGGCCCATTAAAAAAGGGGGTTACAGCTGGGTCTGAAGGAGGCTGGCAGAAGGGGGTTCCTGGCTGTTGAATTTGCCAGCTTGAGTATGCTTATAGCAAGGCAATGACCTACAGGGAGTTGGCTGGACAAACTCCATCTCTACACCCAGCAGGCATTGGGCTGTCTTTAGGGCTGAATGAAGTATGGTGATTTTACATTGGTTGGTAACCATTTGTATACACAGAACATGAAAAGAATATTCCTCAGAAAAAAAGGTTGAGAAAGGGTACCTTCATTACAGTAGGATGAAGTGAACACAGAGCATTCCTGGGAAAGGCTTATTTAAACACATCTGCAGTCCTCTAGGTACTAAGATTGCACAACATCCTTAGACTACCTTTTCTAATTCTTTACTCACCTCAAAATTATAAAGCATTTCCAAATTAAAAAAAAATGTAGCAAATTAAGCTATTTACTTGTTGCCCTAACCTCTGTGGACAAAAAAGAATTATTCTGCTAACAAAAAAAAAAACCCAACTGTTACAGGATTGGAAGTCTTTTCATGTCTTTCCTCCCTTGCTTAGTTTGTTTATATGTAGGCTAAATATAACCATATCTTTCCAAGCTTTTTTAATGGGTACTGTTCTCCAAAGCTGGTTTTTTGCTGGCTTTCTCAGATTTTCTTTGACTGCATCTTTCTTAAAACGTGATGGCCCAACTAAATATAGTACTCCAGCTAAGTCTTCACCAGTGCCAAATACAGCAGAACAGTGACCTTCCAGACAACACAAAATGATATATGCCTTTTTACAACATCATTACATAGTTGATTCAGAGTTAGTCCGTGAAGCTTTCTAGCTTGTAGGTCCTTTCTATGTTATTGCTGCCAATCAGTTAGTGCTCTCTTCTGTATTAAATCCCCACACGGAGTATATTGAATTTCAGCTTTATTGAAATTCACCTTTTTATATCTAGTGATTCTTTAGACTGTCAAGATTATCTTCAGTGAACCCTGCCTGCCATCTTCGCTCACTCAGTTTTAAATGAAAGTTCTTTCATCCAAACTCCTGACAGAGCCCTCGAGAACTTGACGTAATAAGAAATGGTTGACAAATAGCTCTGGAGCAGATGTGTGCTTTTAGCTGTGAACCTGCCAAAGCCATCATCTATACAAGACTTCTTTGAGAGAGTGCCATGTGGAAAGATCTCAAAGGCCGACAGTTAAGATACATCCTCCTGCTGCCTCTCTCTCTGTACATGACATGATTTTCTCTACAGAGGAAAGGAATTGCAGTGGATGAATATGTTTCATTCGTGACAAATCAGTTGTCTTATTTTTTATTATATAATTATCTTTTAGATACTTACAAACTGCTTTTAATAATTTGCTTTTGATTCTTCCTGGCCATCAAAATGGTGTATTTTTATAATTCCATTCTACCCTTTTCAAAATTGGAAATATCTTTGCCATCAGGTTCCCTTGGCTTCCATGATTCCTTGAAGAAAATTGCTGCAGGGCTGGGAGCTGCTATAATACACTCCATCAGGACCTCCCAAATTTGAGAATAACTAAAATATTCAAAGGTTCTTGAGCCTGGGTTCTTACTTCTGATTTTCATTCTTATTATTTTAACCATATAGAAGAACTAATATTTTGTGATAATTGAAATAAAAAAGACTTTGAACTTCTCAGACTTTTTTCACCCATTAATTTCTCCCCTTTCCTGGTAAGTACTGGGCTCATTATTGTCTTTTCCTTTCAGTTACTTCAAAGATACAGTTAGGGGTTTTTCTTCTTGTCTGTTTTCTCTTGTTAGTCACCTAAACTGAAACATTCCATTGTATGCTTGCAATCAGTTGATTCTTTATTAATAATTTTGACAGTAATAATGTGTCTCAGCTATCTCAGACTCCTGGCTCAACTGCATCCTTACAGCTTGCTTCAATACTTTTATCCTTCCCCAGAGTCTTTCAGCATATAGGCCTCTGGTTTCTTGGAAGCCATCACATTAAGCATATTAATTTTTTATGTATTACGTTGTTACATATGTTGTGTTTTCAGCCTTTACTATTTAATATATTGCTCAGGTACCTATATGAAGGGGGTCTAAGGAACAGGAGATTTCTTGTGTCGCAAAAAGGTGGTCTCATAGGTTATGGTGATTAATCATAAAATCATAAGCACGCTAAAAATATAAATAGCAAAATGTGTACTGCTTTTCAACTCACTTCTTCAATAAAAAGAGAACTCCAGCTATGTTGAACATCTCGGCGCACACTGGAGAGCTACTTTCACTGTAAGCTAAAGTAACTTCCTGCACAGTGAGCCGGTCCTCTTTCTCTCCTGTTGAGATTCCCATTCCCATGAGGAAGGGGAGCTGAGTGTCTTTTGTGCTGTGCCCTGTGCTGAACAGAAAGCCTAAGGTCTTGCCTGGCATAAAAGAACAGAAATAAGCAGACAGTGTATGCAACGGTGGCTTCTGGGAATGGTTTCAGGACTTTGTATTTCCTAGTTATTTTCTGCTTTTTTGTCAAAGGGTAAACATTTCAAACTAAATTATTCAGAAGGGATTTAGGAGGTGTTTTCTTTACGTTCTGCAGAATACAAATGTGTGGAGAGAAAGAAAAATCAAGCATTCTGCTTTAGTTTTGTGTTTTTGTTCACTGGTTACACTGAGATCTTTGAGGAGAAGGATTGTATAGATGTGTGGGGTAATCCAGTTCCCCCTCTTCCTGAGTAGGGTTTTCATATGAAGCCACTCCAAACCGCTACTTGAAGAGGGCTATCTCAAGCCTACTAAAGGAGACAAAAGAAAAATCCTGGCAAATGAAGAGCCATGAAAAAATCTGAAGTGACTCTGCTACCAAGACCAGTATGCTAGCAACATTTCCTCAGCAAATAGAAAGACACTGAGTACTTTCCAGGAGATGGTGTTATGGAGAGGGATGGCATGTTGTAGCAGTGCAACCCCAGTACAAGGCCTCAGAGTGCAGAGTGAATTCACCTTCCTGAAAAAATATCTTCTTTACAAATGGGTGGAGGGATGTAACACCTTAAAGTATAAGGTAGAAATTTAAGTAGGAGCCATGTACTCCTGGA
Source organism: Egretta garzetta (assembly GCF_000687185.1). Taxonomy (NCBI): domain Eukaryota; kingdom Metazoa; phylum Chordata; class Aves; order Pelecaniformes; family Ardeidae; genus Egretta; species Egretta garzetta. The sequence goes on from NW_009259596.1 coordinate 1,501,226, forward strand.
TTATCACACTGACAATACAGTGTATGCAGACACATAGATGCTTGTAATTTAAAAAAACCAGCATCAGTAATTACTAGAGCTATGACATGCCCCAGCACCAGGCTCTGCATGAAGCCAGAAAAAAGCCATTTGACCCCAATACAGTGAAGCCCCCATGAGGGCTGCTGGAAATGCCATCTTCCAGATTAGTGCTTCCCGCAGTACATGGGAACGGATGGCCAGGCAGTGGCCTGGGATATGAACAACTGTAAAACAGGGCCTTGACTATGTTTCGTTATTGTAAAGACTCAAAATTTTAAATATATGTGCTTTGATAAACTTGTGAGGCTGCTTATATTGGAGGTGAATAAGAGGGGAACAAAAGTTGTTTCTTGACATCTCAGAAAGGAGACAAAATTACAAGATGTTGTGCTCTCTAGAAATACTGAGGACTTAAGGCTTGGTTATGCTAAGTAATCTGCTGAGCTTGTGTGTTTGGTTGAGTAACACCAAATGCTCTTAATAGGATCACTGTCCTCCTTCAGTGTGCCCACAATGTCATTTGGGCAGTAGTAAGAACCAGTAACCCCCAGAAAGCTATGCTCCCCATGGCACACTGTCCCCAGGAGAACAGTGGGCTGCCTGCTTTTGAGATGGGGCCTTTTGGTACTCTGGCAATTGTCCACGCTGAGCGTTAGTCCTCTCATCTGTTATTACAGCTTTGGCCTAATTCCATGTGATACAGAAGCACGTGTTTACCTCTAAACATGTGAGCCATTATGCTGATTGCAGTGCAATTACTCTTTAGCAACTGACCCCAGGACAACCATTCTGTTCCAAAGCAACACATTGTTCCAGATATTTTATGATATTCTTTCATCGTTCACAAAGTCATAGGTGGAAAGGTACAGGCATGCACAAGATGTTGTGTACCTATTGGCTTTCAACACATGAGGTTCAGATTTACATCCCTGGCCTCTGCCTCAGCATGATCTGTGATGTTTTAGGGCAGAGTTGTCAAGCAAGGAGAGCTATTTCTGAGCGGGCTTCAGGTATGCAGCTGTGAGAGGCTTGGCTGGGACCTTCTTGACATTAACTCCATTAGAAAGAATTTCAGTACTGCAAAGGAGCACTACTCTTCCAGTGCTTAAAAATAAGTACATGCTTAAGAACCTCACTTCTCTGGAGCTTGTGAACAAGAGTCCCCAAAAATAAAAATAAATGGGAGTGAGCTACTTGTGACAGAGCTCCAATACAAAATGTAGCATTGAAAGATAAGGATGAGCTTGGTGTATAAGAACGCAAATACAATTGATTCTCTTTATGATGTATTCTTTGTGGATTTTTATCATAGGCTTGAAATGTTGCAGCAACCTTGGAAGAATTTTAGGGATGTCCCCAGGCAAGCAATGGATTGCTAATTTGCATAGAAAGGGACAGGGGTAAGGAGAGAGGAAGACCCTGATGCTATTCATGACTTTTATTTCTTGAAATTCCTCTCCAGCAGCCAATGGGGAGAGACATGAGACATGAAAGCTTTGTTGGAGAAGAGTTAGAACTACATTTTGCTGTTTTGTTCTTCTCTTTGCCACTTTGTTTCCAACCCAGATATTAAGAATTTAAGAATTTCTTTTGCTCAAATAAGCTTGCATTCATTTTCCCCATCATCTTTCTGGTGCTAGACTTGAGACCAAAGGAAGCTGACAAATTCAGCTCACGTTCTGTCACTGGAGGTAAAGTCTGTAAGCGCCAGTCTAATGCTCCCCCCATGAGGTGCACCCTGACACAGGGCTGAATGCTCTCAGCCAGGCTGGAAGGGTCAGCCGGGGCCTGGGAGTGTAAAGTGCTGCATTGAGAAAGTTGTTCCTGGCAGGCACAGAGAACACCCCTTCTTCCAGGAGCAGGTAACAAAGAGAAACCCCTCACAGCAGACCCCCGGGGGAACCTTTCAGACCAGTCCATGGCTTCAAGGGAAAATGCAGCGGCTTTCAGCACAGGGGAGAAGGTTAAGGCTAAATTAACCAACAGAAAACATTGGACCATACTGATTTGTGAGGCTGTGTTTGAAAAAAATATTTACAAACCCTTTCTGCAAAGTTGTTACTACTGTAAAATATTCAGTAGAAGGTGTTTTCATCAGAATTAAGAAAAGATGCAGCTCCTTTAGTCTAATAATTTTTAGGGAATTAGTTCTCTAGTTAACCCTTTGACCCGAGCTCCCTGCTGTAAAATACTAGTCTGTTCTACCTATTCTGAAAGGTATCTGGCAGTTTCCTTGCTCCAGTAGGCATTGCAACCGTGCTGGTTTTTTTATTACTCCAGTCCATACGGCTTCTCTCTGTGCTGCCAGACTCACTCCTTGGGAAAGTCACCAGGGAAACTATTAGAAAGTCTGCTTATGACCCAGACCCAGGCTTTGGAGTAGGCTGTCAATGCTGAGGAGCAGGCTACCAGGGTATAAAGTTCTCACAAAGATTCTCCATAAAACAACAGAATACAGACCATAAAAATATGTATTACAAATGCTAAAGCAAGGTGTCCGTTACCTGACACCCGTGCCTAGACTCAGCTTACTTTCTCCAGACTAGACGATAGGCCCACCTGTGTTCAGTTCATCAAATGATGATGGGATTTGTCATCTGACCGTTACATCTCTTTCCCCTTCCCCACATAATCCTCTCCCAGTTATGAGCCATTCAGCAGGGGGGTTGTGTGTTTTTCTAAGATACAAAATGCCCTGTGTAATTCCTGTGCCTAACAGGCGTAGGACAGCATGTTTGTGAAATGCCATGCCTTCTCTATTCCACACAGAGAAAAATAAAAAGCTCAAACCCAACCTGCAAGGCTGTTTGTGTAATAAAATGTAGTAGGTAAGAATCATGAGAGCTGAGAAATAAAAGCAAGAATCCAGGTAATGCTAAATGTAGAGAGCAATTTGTTTGAAACTTTTGGAACAACCAATTTGTACTCGTATTTCGCTGATGAAATGCAAGCAGCTCTTGGAATAAGAAAAGCCTGTGAAGAAGTATTTACTGCAATCTAAAACCTGATATTCTTCTCAGATTTAAAAGGCAAACAAAATTTGGGGAGGTTTGCTATTTTTTTTCCTGCAAAATAGGTGACAATTACACTACAGCTATTGTTGGATTCTTTTTTAGGTTGATAACAAAGCAAGAGATGTTGGAAGAGACTGATACAGGAGTGCATAGAGGTCCTTTAAAATGTTTATACTCTGCTCTAATGGGAAACAAAATGTGCAGGAGGAGAGCGCACTGCATTGCAAGGAACTCAAGGGGGCTGTTGGAGTATTCAGCCCCTTGTTAAGGCAGTGTTAAAATAGAAACCTGAACACCGTATTTTCTAAATACAATGGTGTGAATTGTTTTCACTTGGGATGGTCTCAGACCAGATATCACCAGCACTATTAAAAGGAGAATCTCCTAGAGAGCTTATCTGATATTTTGGGTTTGTACTCGTGTGCTCTTCTCTCTTCAATCCTTTTGCCCAATTTAGGCAAAGCATTTAAAATAGAAAGCGGCGTATGAAAAAGTGCACATCGTGCAGTAAAATAAACACTATCGTCATTCTAAACCATGGGGACAAAGGTGGAAACCAGGCTGCAGAAAACTGCAGAGTGCATTTAAAGTAATTTTAAGTAAAGCCTTTCAGAGATACTAAGAACTGTCAAAACAAGCAAACCAACTTCATTTGGAAGAGACGGAAAGCAACTGTGCAAAAAGAAACCTATGCTCTTCTGTAGAAGAGATTCAAGTGCAAAACATAGGACCAGAGTGATGGTAATTCCAGCTTGAAATGGGAAGTATAACAAGTGAAAAGGCTTAGCTTAAAATAATAGTGCCCAAGGTAGAGGTCTTCCAAAAGGTCCTAATTAAGCAAAAAAGACTGCCCAAGAAGATCAGTATCGGGAAACGTCAGTAACCTGACTACCCTGATAATGTAGTTGATAAAATATTAAACTGGTATTTTTAATCCAACAGCAGTCCAGGTTAAGTCATGAACTTGTGAGTTAAGCCTGTGTTACTGAAACATCAGAACCTAAATTTTACTCACGAAATATGCGCTCGCAGAGAGGTTATCGTACACAGAGCAAGCACACACCTCCTGAAAGTAGGCAGCCGTGCATGCAAAATGACCTCCTGTCTGTGCAGTGCAAAGGAGCTACTTAGGTCCCTTCTGCGTTTAATAAAGGGGCTCAAAGGAGAGACAGCTTGGATACTGTGTATTGCTAATAACAATGTATTGCTAATTGCAGTGGAGCCTGCATAACTCACTGTAACAGAAAGGGTTATAGCAAGTTCGTACTCCTCTTTTTTAAGGCTGTTTCTTACAATCCTAATTAGACATGTGCAAATAATTGATTTTTCAGTTTGGTGGCTGAACCTAAAAAATACTTTCTGATTTGTTTCAGGTAAACCCTGAACAGATTTATTTTCCTTTTTGCCAAATAAAAAGCAGCAGAAACAATATTAACTTTTATTTTAAAAAAAAAAAAGAAAATTGGAATTCGATCCCAAAGTCCACAAATTATTTTCTTAGACCTAAAACCTCTCCTCTCGTGTGAGGTTTTTTCCCATTCTAATTTGAATGCAGGCACAATCTCCATTGTGAAAAATCTTTACTTTTTTTTCCCCTAATTTTGCATTATTAGACTTAATTCTGCCCTCATGTAAATAGAGCAATGTAGCTTTCACAACCACAGGGCCCTGAATCAGCAAAGCACTTGTGTATGTCTTTAATGATAAGGAACCTGAGAAGGCATTTGTATTTCTTTCTCAAAAACTGGGTCAATTAAAAAAGAAGAAAATTAGTGGAACATTGTTTCAGCAGCTTACTCCTGTATTTGTGTGTGTGTCCCCGTCAGTGTCTGTGGTAAGTATAGTAACTCTTCTGGTTTTTCCAAAATCTTTTCTGTCCTGTTGGGGGTCCCCATAACACACGCTGAGGGAGAAGTGACGGAGGGTGGTCTATAGGCTTCCAGTCCACATGGCTGATCCCTGAACTAAGGAGCCCTCGGGGTACTTCTGATCTCCAAGGTCTAGATCCATGCTTTTGCCACAAGCTGGTTTTATCTTGGGGTGATCCCTGGCTGTGTACAGCTCTCCCCACACCGATTATTGTGTGGAGGAGACCGGGGCATATGGGTTAGAGGAGACCTAAGGGAGACTTCGGTCAAGCTCTCAGCCCTTGTCACTAGGTGAACCAGGATCCCCGAGTTTTCGTACAGTGCAAACCAAAAGCTGAGGAGTTGTGAACCATTCCCATCCCACCATCACCCCAGTAGTTAACCCATTGTAAAAAAAACAGGAGATGCACAATAAGACAGTGGTTGATTGTATCAGCAAATGAGGAAAATTGTCACTTGGGCAATATCAATAAACTGAAGAACAGAAAAAAAGTCATCAAACTTCTTTAGCAATCTTGGCTGCTGCTTGTATCAACAGTTCCCAGGGCTTTTTAAGAGGGATAGCAATTGCCATACTGTTTCAACAAGTTGCCTAACTTTATATTCTCCCAGTTTCTTTAGACTTTTCTTTATTTCAGTTACACATGAATTGTAGCTAAAGACAAGAGTAAAAACATTTCCTCCTATTTAGGGTGTGCTAGAGGAAGCTCAGTTTGGGACATTAAAATCACAGCCAGATCCAGAGCCCTTTGTTAAAACCTGCTTTTGGAGAATCCTAACCCCTGCTGCTGCCTCTTTTCTGAGAGCTGTGCCACTGCTCTTGGCAAACTGGGCCTCATCTCCTCTTCAGAGGTTCCTCAACGAACTGCAACTGGGAAACCCTTGTTCCCAAGTGGGGAATGAGGCAGTCCTTGCCATCTGCTCTGCCAACTCTGTGGGTAGCTCTTATTTCTCCTTTCTGTCTGTTCAGGCTCAAGCCTTGGACTCCCTGCTACTAAGTGGAGAGGGTCCCACAGCTCTCCTGTGCTTGGGTCCAGCTCAGGTTCCTGGTCCCAAAACCAGCTGCTATTCAAACAACAATATACACCTTCCCGTTCTCAGCCTCAGCTGAAGTACAGCTTTTGCCCCTTCCTTCCAGCTGTTTGCTAGTGTCGTCCCCCGCCCCCTGGCATTTAAAATTTGGGGATCCCACTGATTCACAAATATTAAAATCCCAGCAAAAAGGTCAATCCATCAGGTAGAGGTTTCACTGTGTGTGTGTGCACACCTTGCTTTACGTGCAACTCTGAGGGAGCAGAACAAACAACACTGCAGTGTCTGTGCCTACCCCACCGTTCCCAAAGTCTGAAGGTGATGCAATGTTGTGGGAACTGGCTTGGTCACAGAAAAAGACTAATCCGGCTGAGTCATCCTGGCATACTGTGAAGCTACAGATTTCCATCAGTTCTGACACATCGCTTGACTTAGACTGGAGGAAGTCTGGGTCTGTGCTCCATGACAAAAATCTTCACAGCACCAAGACAAAACGCTGGACTTGCTTCCCACAGGATGAGTGTCTGCGCATATTTGCAGATGACATTTATTACATATCTGGTATTGGCCTCCACGTCTTCTGCCAAAATAGTGTTTTCAAAGTATGCACTTACAGTGTGTTTAAAGAGCCCAGTTACAGCCTAACCTGGGCTGACCCCTATCTACACCTGCTGTTACAGTGGACCACCATGTGGAAAACTCACGGGAACAGAAAGTAAATAGCAGGTAGAGGTAGCCTGACTCTGGTCAAGTCAGGGCAGTATTTAGGAGGGAGAAAGCCCTGGAAATTAGTCTCTATTCCCAACACTGCTTACACATTTTGTCCAATAAATGTTAAGTGCACGCAGTGCAGGCAGCAGTAGCGTGTGGCACAGCAACAAGGGCCCAGGACCTGCCCTCCCTCTCCTTACCATGGTGCCTCAGTACCATGGGACCACGCAGTCAGGTCACCTCTCAATTAGTCTCTTTTTCACACCGGCTCCCCTGAGTGGCGAATGTCTACATGTACGTGTCTACTCATGAGCTAATATCTGAGCTCCCGCTGTAGTCAACTGTCGTGGTTTAGTCCTGGCTGGCAACTAAGCACCATGCAGCTGCTCGCTCACTCCCCCCACAGTGGGATGGGGGAGAGAATCAGAAGGGTAAAAGTAAGAAAACTCACGGGTTGAGATAAAGACAGTTTAATCGGGAAAGCAAAAGCCATGCATGTAAGCAAAGCAAAGCAAGGAATTCATTCACTCCTTCCAATTGGCAGGCAAGTGTCCAGCCATCCCCAGGATAGCAGGGCTCCATCACATGTAATGGTTACTTGGGAAGACAAACACCATCGATCTGTCCCCCCCCTTCCTTCTTCTTCCCCCATCTTATATACTGAGCATGACGTCATATGGTATGGAATAGCCCTTTGGCCAGTTGGGGTCAGCTGTCCCAGCTGTGCCCCCTCCCAGCTTCTTGTGCACCTGGCAGAGCAGGGGAAGCTGAAAAGTCCTTGACTAGTCTTAGCAACAACTAAAACATCAATGTTATCAACATTCTTCTAGTACTAAATCCAAAACATGCCAGCTACTATGAAGAAAATTAACTCTGTCCCAGCCGAAACCAGGATGTCAACTGTATTCATTAGTGTAAAGATAGGCACCTACTGCTGTTTGAGACACCCTTGGGACTCTGAGGTGCCAGCACAGGGCTAGCAGATGTGAATCAGGACTTACGGTAGTTTGGCACTGAGCACTCCACAACACCCAAAATAAACACCCCAATGTGTTTAGACAACTGCATCCCAGATCTAGGTGACACAGCCAGTGGAAAATAGAAAGCATCTCAACTGACTAAATATAGATCAGCTTAAAATCACTCTGCTCTCCATGAGCTGTGGACTGAAACTACACTGACCCTTTTGGGAGCTTCAACACCTAGTTAAGGTTGAAAAGTGGACACATAGGTTTAAGTGTCTCAGTCTGAGAGCTGTGACCTGACCCTGTGAATCTATTGCCTTTCTTACACAACAGCTTTACTCTGGCAGGTAGGAGAGCCCAAGCACTTAAACTCTATGACTGAAACTACACTGGCAATTGCATTTAGAGCCATACAGGCTTAGAGCTGAACTACTTGCTAATTTAGGGCAACTAGACTGTCAGAATCTAGCCATTATTTCTGGATGTTACAAAATCTAAAACTGTTTATTAGGTTTATAGCAAATACGATCAGATTATTTTAGAGCAAATGGAAAGAGCGTCTGTGAGACTTCTGACTGAGCAAAAGGCTGGGTGCCAACATTTAACTGAAGTTTCTTGCAGAGGTAAAAAGACTTGTATTTATATCAAAGCCACTCATTCAAAACTATTGCATTATAACCAGCTGCTGTTACTGTCTCATGGCCATTTGGTAGTGCCCATATATAATGATCCCAGTCTAGTTGCCGCACAAGGAGGTTCTATCCTTGCAAAGGGTCCTTTCAGCTCCCTCACACATAGTTTTTGAAAGGAGACCAAAGAGAGACCTGTCCCTAATGCTTTAACTCATCCTTGCCAGTAAAGCCCAAGCCACATTCACTGGACATTGTGTAAGGGCATGAAATGTATCTTCCCAAGGTGTTTAATGTATTTCTTCCACTTTTAGATTGTCAGTCTGATAGCCTTCACTGGAAAATCAATGTACATAAAATGAATACATAAATGAATGGCAGCAGCATTAAAAGATGCAGTGTCAAGAGACTCTGAGAGAAACAGAAGATTATTTCTGACAAAAATATCTGCGAGTTCTAAAGAGACAGAAAAGACATCAGAGGGGCAGGGAAAATGAGATCTTTTCTACCAGTTCTGACTACAATGGTAGTGAAAAAACTTTCCCTGATGCATACTAATCCTGGCAAAAAAAAATCAGCTCTACATATCTAAGCAGTTGTACCTTGAACTCTTTTAATATGATGGCAAGCATTTTTTTCAGGTAAAGATGCAAAGTAGAAAAGTAAAGATTTTTATCATGAAAATCTGCGGCTTGTTGCAAACAGACTAATGTTGTTGTAGGAGAAAAGTATAGGTAATTTATAGGATTCTTTTCCAAAATAGAAAGACTTTATTCTACACATGAAATCTTCATAAACTAGGCGGTTCATTTTGCTATCTGTAAATTCAGCTATCTTCAAATTCAACTCCCACTCCCACTGCCTCCTCAAAGGGCTTAAATCTGAAAAAATGTAGAAGTCAAACTAACACACAGAAACTGTGGTAGAGAAAAGAGTGACAAGATTAAAAGGGCAGATGAAAACATGCAAATCGTCAATGAAATACAGTGTTTTAAGCATAGATTACCCAGACAGCTATATGGAGTTTGGGGAGTTCACTACAGGGCAGGCTCAGCCTCGAGCTGTCTCCCGGAGTGGGGAGGGAATTGATGATGTTCAAGGCTTGCTGAAAGCAGGGGCAGCACCTACAGGTAAGCTTGGACCCCATGTTTAGAGACTGATGGGCTCTTGTGATGGCCCAGGCTAAAGTGCTTGCAGGTCTGCGACCCCTGCAAAGGGGTCCCCTGGCAGGGGAGAGGCCCTCTTCACCGAAGCAGACAGAAGTTATGAGCATTAGAGGAAGAGGTAAGGGTGACACTGGCAGTTAAAAACTGTAGTGACAAAATATCTATGAGCCAAGCAAACGGGAGAGGATAAAGGAGTTGGGAGAAGAACAGCATAATGAATTCTAAATAACAGACAGACAACTGCCTAAGGCTCAAAGACAAGCATCGGCTTTAGAGGAAAAAGATGTTTTCAGGACAGGACCACCTTTGTAAGTCATGGGTCAGTTCTGGATGTGACAGGGAGGAAGACAGACTCGTGTGCTGAAGCCTTGTTGTTGCTTCTGCCCAAGTCCTCTTCTGCCCAAGTCCTCTTCACCACATAACAGTGGGGAAGAGCTGTTAAGTGTACAGAACAGCTGCTGCTGTGCTTTCCGCTGTCCCACGGAGTCCTTTGATCACCAAAAAACAGCAGCAGAAGCCCAGGTTCATTGCTAAGCAACAGACTGCTTAAACACATACCTAAATTCAAGTGTGTGACAAAGTTCTGTTCGTGTTAGTAGGACATAAGCTTAAAACAGTTTAAATCCACGTGAGTGTTTTGCTGAAGAGCGATGGGGGAATGGAGGTGGTGGTGGTGTGAATCCTCTGCCCAGCATCACCAGTGTCAGAGAAGAGGTCACACGAAGCTAGAGAGCCATCAGACTTAAGCTGCTTTCTCAGTCTCATCCATTGCCAGTTTGTGCCCATTCATTCATTTTTCTGCAGCAGTTTGAATTTCCCCTTCTCGTAACATGGGTATGAATTAGGGAGAGGTGGAGCATGAGTGAAATGTGAGAACGTGATCCCTGAAGGGATCATTGGATCATCTAATCCTATTACCACCATCATGGGACACCATGCACTCGTCTTTCAACATCAGGAAGGCTCTACAGAACATCTCCCATGCCAAAGGCCTGGCTTATAGGGCAGAATATAACATCTTCCCCTTGCCCAGCCTAGGAGATTCATTTCTGTCTCGGCCACAACTCAGCTCAAGTGAGCAGCTGGTAGGCTGGTTCAGGCTGATGAACTTTCCTCAAAGAACATTTGGGAACTTTTATTTGCAGTCTGTTCTGACATTACAGCCCATAAAAAAGAGGGGGAAACTGAGAATGTTGTTCCCTGTCTGACTGACCGATGGGAAGACTGACACACAGATCAGTGTTAAAATGTTTCTCCTACTAATAGAGAGGATGGGACAGAACCTGCTCAGAGCCTTCTTGCAGTCTTATCAAAGAAGAATAAAAGCAGTGTGAAAATCCCAGTCTGACAGGTTGAAGATTCATTCAACGGCAAGTACTTGATACTTTATTTTTCATCCTCCTCTAAACTTTGCCTTCACTATCAGTTTCCTTCCAACATCATTTTTGTCCACTAAAACCATTTTTTTTCTGCATTTAGATTCCTTCTTCAGGTCCTCTTCTCTGCAAAAGGGGTGAGTGACTCAGTTTTTATATATGAAGTATATATGTATATATGTGTGCACGCATATATATATAAGCAATATATACAATGTATACACAAGTATATGCATGTACACAGCTGCTTCTTTCAAATCAGACACCTGAGAAAAGGAAATACAGGATCTTGCTGCTGTAGGACTTATTCTTCCTTGCCCAGTATTCTCCCCACTACTTATTACACTCACTTCTCACAGCACTGTGAAAATGAGTTTATAAACATTTGGGACCTGAGAAGCGTGGTTCTGTTCAATCTCTCAAATCAGTAGTTTTAGTTGCAGCTTAAAATCTGTAAAGTTGCTGTAACTGCCACCAAAATTGTGTTAAAAACTTTGGGAAAAACTAACTGACCTGTGATATAAAGGCAACATGCAAGTGCATAGTTATTCTACCCATTTTCACCAAAATCTACTAGGGAAATGGATAAAGACTCTTAAGATGCAGCAAGGTGATGGCACTGACAGCCCCCTGGGTTCTGGGCAAGCACCTTCGTGGCTGGGAATGGCACCAGAGCTTTGCATTTCTTGCTCTTCTTCCTGCTTCTCGAAGAAAAGCTGGCAAAGTCTCCCACAGATGGGATTCCTCACACCTCACTTCAGATGTCTATAATGTAAATGCTTATGTTTGAGGTAGCTATCCCCAGTTAATTTTACCTGGACGTGAAATATCTTTCCATTGCCAGATCCAGGGATCAGCCTGACTCATCAGTTGCAAGCGATGTGTAATTACGTAGGCTAATTGCGGTTGCAATTTTCTCCAGCTGTAACCTTGTTGTTTTAAAGTTCAGAGACCTGTTCAGTTTACTTGAACCACAACTGCTCAGAGAGCAATTCTAAAATTTTGCCTCATGCTTTTTTTTACTGACATAATGATTATAATTAGCATCCCGCTTCAGTTAGCAATGGTTTTGATGTGGCTTCTGAGGGCTCGAAGGGAACAATAGGCCTTCCAAAAAAATGCTGATTTTGACTTATGTAAAATATTTCACACAAATGTGAATGTCATTCTGCAACTACCACTCTCTTCTTGCAAGAAGATACATCCAAGCAATCTCAGTAAAAAGAACAGGGTAGCTCTGATCGAAGCTAACCACAACGTAGCAGAAACAGTTAATTTTTCCCTCTACTTCCAACACAATTCCAATATGATCTGATAGTCACTTCAACAGGTCTGAAATATATTTTATCTTGGTCAAAGAAAAAAATTTTATTTTCATGTCATCATTTAAATTATTATCTTATACTAAATGATAATGTGTGTTTTATCATAAAGTTAAAAGCAATTATTTTGTTTTATTGAAAGTAGACCTAGCTTTGGAAGTAAGCAGTTTAATCTTAAACAAACAAGCCATTTTGTATGTATGAAGATGAAACTTCTCAAGAAGACCAATCCAAATTTTTCATTTTTGTAGAATTTTGAAATATTTCGTTCCTTATCCCATTTCATATCTCAGAGTTCCTTGAGAAACGGAAATTCAGATGAGCCTGGTGAAGTTTCATGAGGGAAACTAATATTCAAGTGCTCTGAAGTTTATTCAAATTCAGCTACAACCATTTAGATGAATTGTGAAGAATTATTCTTTCTAAAAACTGGATGATTTTTTAGATTTTTGTCACTGTGGCACTCCATTAAAAAATCCATATAATACAAACCAAACAGACTACTTGAATTATTATTACTGAGAAGACATAAAAAATCCTGTGCTTATTGCGAAGAAATAAATTAACAGATAGTGCTTCATTCAGGTCTTCTCCCTGAGTCTCTCAATATGGTTTGGAAAGCTCATCATTTTAAGCCCCAGAAAGATCAACCCACTATTGGTATTTTTTGTAATTTTAGAAAATCGTAATGAAAAATCAATTAAATGGAATCACTCAAAACAGAGTACTTGGATGTTATCTCAGACTCCTATTAGAAAGACCAAAGAGCAAAACCTTCTGGCAATCATTAGCATCACAGGAGATCTTTTTACTAGGCTCATTTGAAACCTAGATGTGCACCTAAATCCCTTCTCACGAAAACCATCTTCCTTCTGTCTAAATTTTCCCAGAAGTATAAATGTGGAGGCACTGGTGTGCAAATGGAGCAATTAAAAGGAAGATTAAAAGAAATTTAAAGAATATGTTTCCTTCATAACTGCTCTTATAACTGCTCTGAAGTTCCTCTGAGTCTCCTTTGAGTTCCCAAATGAATTTTTAGTCTTATTCTAGTATCAATATCAGTCACAATCTCTCCCCGCAGAGTAACACATCTATTCTCAGGGAAAAGAAGGGCAGACAGATACAGAGCCTCTTTTAAATCAAGCCAGAAACCTTGTGAATTAGTTACACATTTTGTTTTCCTTCTCGCATTCCCACGGCCATAGCAAAGACACAGCAGGTAGAGAGAGGTACTCTACCGTGGAGAGAAACGTAACACAAAGACTATAAACTACAGTTAAGCCATGTAGTGCTCATGAAAGTCAGGTGTATTTAAATAAGCAGAACTCACATGTATTGGAAAATACAGGGTCTGGTTTTGGTATTTTTTTCCAAAGGCAATTTAGGACTTTACTTTTATTTTACTGAGTGTTACATAATAAACAATTGTTTTTAAGATTGGAGTGATCATGAGCAGTTTACAGAGACAGGCAATTTTGCTGAAAAAAATTGCCCAAAAGAATGGCCTGATTTATTTGAAAGTGAAAAAGCTTAAATCTTTGAGGGTTTACCTGCGCTCTCACCATCCTAGATAACAAGCTGTATGCAAGGAATCCAGAATTGACCCACCTTGAGTTTAAAAGCTCTTTATAGCTCTTGTAATTTGGACAACTCTGCTGCTGCTGAAACAGTTTAATCAATATGATCTCTACAGTTGCCTCATATACAAGTTGCAGTTAATGGATATACAAAAGAGTCAGCACAGTCAGGATTTTATTGCCAAAACCATTTCCCAGCTTGATTAGCCAATAATAAAAAGTGGCAAAACACCTTCTTACCATCTCTGATGGCCAAAACCTTACGTTCCACCCTCTAGGAAAAGACCCAATCACAGCAACACAGGTTTTATTTCTCCTACTTGGGTCTGGATGTGTTGCAGCTCATCTCTGATGGGCATAAATTTTGAGAACACCTGAAGTTCAATGCTCAGCACTTGCAGTTGTCTCCCTTTCACTTCAAAGTCACACCGACACTGTGGGCTGTCAAATGTTTGATTTGTATTCAGCAGCCTTATTTAATTGCCTTCAACTGCTTCTATATTAACAACTGCATAGTCAGTCTTCTCTTAGACAATTAAACCAACAGTGCCTAGGGAGTGCAGAAGAAAAGAGAGCTCTCCAGCTGTCAACCAGCATAAGAGAAACAGAGAGAAATAGGGAGAGAAATAAAGCGCAAAGCCAGGCTTGGAATAGACAATAAAAAATCTGCAAAAGGCTTAACAAGATTTAAGAATCAAGGAAAAGAACAGAAAGAATAAACTACAAAATAATGTACAAAAACCTGTCAAAGAAGCAAAGATCGGTTCCATTATGCTGCCCGCTACCGACACCGCTGTGCAATCCATGGCTAGCGTACTGCAAGTCTTAGTTGCCTGGAAAGTCAATATGGAGTGAAATCACCTTATCCCTTGGTCACTTCTAGTTTTGCTATAGTTCAACTTACGTAAGGCCCACAGCTATTTTATACTGATCGGCAGCAAATCTTAAACCATCCAGAATCAGATGTGAAAAGACATACTAAGTTATAAAATCCATCTGCTTATTTTTACAGGATCATTTCCTAATCTATTACTCTTAATCAAAAGAATTACAAACCATTGCTTACATGACTTTGAACTCAAAATCTGTCTATGCTTTCTGAACATTTAGGAATGTGTTTTCTGTACAAAAGCAGCAAAATAAGCTAGATTACCTTACTTTCTAAATGATGGTACCTTACAAGCCTTTAAAGAAAACCAGAAGAAGAGCCATTTATTCCAAATTGCTGGATGGAAAATTGACATCACCACTAGTTTAGTTCCAAGACTGGACTAGATAGTTTATTTAAAACTTTCAGGGGGTTGTATATTGGTTCTAAGATCTTCCATTTCCAAACTGCAGTTGAATGCATGGACTTGGAGTGCATTTCTGTACTGAGCTGTACTTCTGCTCCTTTGCCAGCTGTAGATGGAGCACGATGCAGTTTCTTCTCAGGCTCTTCTGCCCACTCAGGATGGGAGAACAGAAATATCATGTTCATGATAACCCAGTAGTGAGTACCAGTAGTTTTTGAGGTGAAACATGACAAGCTAAATGTCCTTCAAACCAACTTGTTTGTGGGTTTGTTGATACTGCTTAGTACCAGAACTGAGAGTTTCAGGCTTTAAGCAGTCTATTTGGATGACTGTATTCCTTCCACCTTTGAAAAGGAGCACAGAAGGTAGGTGGCTTAATGTCCTGGACAATGGCTTCCAGTTACAGTAAGTGGGAGCTGAAGGTGATGTGGTTAACATTTACAGAGTTTATAATAAGAGCATGCTGTAAGAGCCGTTATGAGACATTAAAATAATCCTTCCTTTTTTCCCATCAGCAACATGGCTCTCAACCTTTCAGCTTTTACTAGCACCCCACCTCTATTCTGACAGGCATTGCTGGCCTTGTTCTCAGTGAATATGTGGGGCAGTCAGTTCCCTCATTCTTCCCCCAAAATAAAAAAATTCTCACTTCCTTTTCAGAGCAAAAACCCAGGTAAATTTGGAAATCAGGGTACTCAATGAATGAACGAAATAACACATAGTTTCATGATCACTACTACTTGCAGTGTTCTGCAGGACAGCACTTTACTCAGCAATCAAATGAGCTTATGTTTGCTTTGAACTTTTTGCTTCCTTGGAAGAACAACTCTGACTCAGTTACAACTCTGTGATGCTGATCACATAGTTCGATTTGGGAAAAAAAACAGATCAGTCATCAGCAATCTGCTGAGCTCTGAATGCACTCACGTAGCTGGCATCAGTATTACAACTGCTCTGCATGTGCTGGGCTGTGATACGTTTTGCAGAACTACTTCGGAATAAATTTTCTGCTAAAAATCACTTATTTATTCTGACCTTCATATCTCAAGTTCCATACTCTTCACCTGACAGTAAAATAACCATTAGAACAACAAATTGACTGTGGTGTAACGTAACAGTAGCCACTATGCATTTTTATATGCTAAGGCCAATTACATTTACAATACCAACCAGCCACCTCAAGGTGTAAGTTTGTAGCCCATCAAGAAGTTCTAGTCACATCAGAAGCCACAAGTCCAAGCTTAAGTTACAGAGCCACTGGAAGCCCTCTGCAGAATTATATTTCCAATAATTTAAAACAAGTTTATTTTTAATGTTTTATACTAACAGAGACCTGAGCCAGGGTCCATGGCCTGCCTTCAAATCTCCAAAGAGTTGTTTAAAATGCTTCTCTTTGACCTGGAACATATCTTCCATACCCTTCTAACCAATTCTTAGGACTTTACCATTGCCTTCAGAGAGTATTTCTTCCTCCTGGTACTCCACTCCTGCATCTTCTCTCAAAGCTCCTGGTATTCCGACTATACTTTTCCAAGACACACACCACCACCTACAGATGGTCTGCTTTCTGTCTGGCTTTTTACCTCCCCACTGGAATGGGAAGTCCTCTGCTCTAAAGGATTTACAAATTCTTCAGCTTAAGCAACTTCATACTTTCTAACCAAACTCAGAAGTGCTGTTGCCACAAGGTTTGCAACCAGCTGGGTGCTGAATTCCATGAATTACTAAAGGAAACTAACACTTCTTCCATATTTTATTCAAGACTGCCTTGAGTCTTGCCCTACTGCTAGAACCATACCAATGCGCCCATGTGCCTGTGCTTCTGCTGATGTTATAAAACATGTTGATTTTATGACTCATCTTCATTTTAAAGATAGTCAATATGCACACATATACACAAAGATCAAAAGGCTTGTCGTCGCTTAACCTTTTCAGATGCAGTTTATTTGCTATTTGATGTCAAACATGAAAGCCTTATCTGATCGTAAATGCTGAATGCCACTGACCATGACTCATTTTTGAAGTCTCATCACAGTAGGAAGCTTGAGTCAGAAACTGCTTGCTGTTTTATTGAAGATCTTAATGTGTAACAGGTATTGCTTATTAAGAGATGTGAGGTATAAGCAAAGGAACAATATATTCTACTCGTTCATATATCAGATTCTGTGTCAGCATGATAACTGCATCCTGACATAACAACCAGATTTCATATGTGCATGTCACTGTTAACTTTTACTTAAGCTGATGGCAGCTGTGTGTGCAAACTGTGTTTCAAAAATCAGATGCTGACTGAAGTCAATGAGACGTCTTCATTTTCAGTGGAACAACTTCAAGTCCTTGGAAATGACTTTTCAAGTTGTATATTCCTGAATGTCAAATTGCTCAAGATTAAAGAAATTCTGATACTTCATTAGCAATTTTTGCCATGAGTTACAATTGAAAATACCAAATATCAGTACTTTCCAGTAAGCACATTTACTTCTGAAAAGTTCAATACATTATATTTTGCATTTGTGTTTTTTTAGTTATTTTGTTTGTTTACATTCTCATTCTAGAATAGGTTTTACAGATGACTTGCAACCTAGAAATACCTACTTGACTTTATTGACATAAGTGGAGCCACGGACAATTAGTTAAGACATAGACACAACAGCATAGATGTCTAAAGTTAGATAGGAAGAATCCCAACGTCTGTAATTCAGAAGTCATGAGACCTAAAGAGACATATAAAACAGCATGACTTGCTGCCCAGCACAGACTACAGAGCACTACCCAGGGATCCTTCCCCCAGATCGAGAACTTCTCTTAATAGATAACTGATATTCCACCTGTACAATGAGGTAAGTGAGAAAGTTAGGGATAGACAAAGCATTATATAATATATATAAAATACATAATATATAATCTCATGAATTATATATAATCCATTATTTTAGAGCCAAGAGGGTCAGTAGATCTTTGGCACTGCTATAGTAAACAAATTTGTCTCAAACATACCAGCGAGGCTTGAAGTTTTGAATCAGACATCCTTTCCCTAGTAGTTTTGATCCAACTAACCCAGATGTTGAAAATATATAACATCTACCTAATTATCTGTTTTTTAATTTCCAGGCTGTGCCTTTGCCTGCTACATTAAAGACTATGATTGCATCTACTGGTCTCTCCATGTTGTGTACAAGAATATATATGTATGTGTTTATATAAACACCTAAGATTTAAGTTGTGCCTTGATTTTCTTTTTGATCATCTACATAAATTAGCAATAAGTCCCTCACTGTAACATATGAACCCTTCATAAACTCTATGACCTTTTTGATAAGTGGTGTCAAATGCGACCTACTTTAATCCAATGTCTTCACTGCGAGAAAATTAAAATAGAAGTATCATACCCTGTTCATTGCAATAAATGTTTTAGTATCTGTATCTGGCTTTACTGATAGTAATTAAAACTCTGGAAAGCAGCCCTTAAAAGGATCACAAAGGTCTTTTAATTCTCCAAATGCACATCAAAGCCTTCCGCTCCCTCCATAGTCCTGTCAATCTGCTGTATAAATATGTACTCTGTTGTCTGACAGGGAGGAAGCAGGAATTTTTGGCAAAACAACAGTTCAGCAGCAATATGACCATTGCAAAACACAGTACTGCAGTTAGGGGAAAGAAAAAGTTTTACTGTGAAGGCATCATGAAACTCAGTTGAGCCAAAAGCAGCTGAAGAATAACCATGCTGGTTTAAAAAAAACAGGTGGCCACAGGCACCTCATGGAATACGAACATGAAAACTCACCCCATAACCAATGCAGCCCAGAAAAGCTTTCCACAATGCCACTCAAAAGCAGAACTAGATCGTATTTCTGTTCAAAACAGTTGGAGAGTGCCAGTTCTGTCAAGTGACAAAGAACCTACTCCTCTTCTAGTCTACTGAGATCCTGTAAAAGCCTCTCTTTGAACTATCTCCCCTGACAGGCTGGACTTTCAGGCAAGTGCAGATCTGAGAGGAAGAATTTTTGCTGGTTCTTCTACTTGGGAAGGAAGTGTTGGCTCCATGCTGTTTGATCTTTAGATGTGGTCTCTTCATGACTTCAGACGTACTGGCTTCCTTAAATCCATAAGGATATATGCAAATCCCAAGTGGGAAAAAAGGTAATGTTATTATTTTCTAAAAGAACACTAAATGGGAGCATGCATTGCCCTGGTCAGGCAGTTTGAACTGCATGGTGCTTACAGGGCAATAGATAAGTCTCTGCTCTACATACTTTTCCAAAGAGTACACAATATCTGGTGTTAAATAAGCAACGGTAAATTATGCTGTACTGTATTGCACACCAGATATGAACGTACTATTTCATATATTAAAACAAAGGACAAAGAATTGTTTGTGTAAATTAAGATTTCATTTGGAGACATTGCCTTCATCCCTTTTGCTCTCTAAGCATCGCCATGATATATCAATCCCTATTACCTAAGGGATAACAGAGTGTTGAAGAATAAAATAACAGATTGTTTCAGACCTTGGCAGAAACCTAATCACACAGTCAGCTTGGAGGTGCCTCTCCCTTCATTGGTAAGTGAGACCTTGGCTTTCTACATTCTTACAGTAGCTTTATGGAAGTTTTCTTAAGATCAGAATTTCAAAGTTTGCATTTATTTGAACATAGCTTGTGATGCACATACCAATATCTAGTTATCCAGATAGTATCTTTGTCTCTAGCAGGATAAGAGAACAACTGGCTACAGGTATCACTCTTCTGTTGCATATTGAAAAGCATCTGTGATCAGGTGAAAAAGAGCAAACTGGGCTCCAGACAGAATCACTGGATTTGAAATATCAAATGTCCTCAATTTTGTGCCTGTTTTTTCTGCCTAGCTACTTTCATGGAATTAAACGTATCGTGCAAGAAGTCCCCAGGATATGAAGCCTTCCTCCTGTCTGAAGAATTCTGGCTCCATTCCCAGATGCTATATTGCGCAGAAGGGCAGGGGTTATTATCATGAGGTCTGCACAGTATATAGCTCCAATAGCAAAATGCGTCCTTCAGCACTGCAGAAACCAGCACAATGTGAAAGCCCAGGACAGATTAATTCCTGTAAAGCTGGAAGGCATTACTGTCGTTGCTTAAGGTAAAATCTTTAAAAGTGCCTAAATTACTTAAGCTGTTGAAGTACCACTTTCAAAAATGACATAGGCACTTAGAAACATAAATCCCATTGAAGCCACAGCCCCATGATTACTATAGCATAGTAAGTTACTTCACACCAGCTGAGCAGCAGTAACTGCTACTCTTGCCCTGCTAAGCTCTGCAAATGAGGCTTAGGTGGCTTTGCAGGTTAAGTACAGTTAAATTCTTCTTGCTTCCCGTGTAGTGTGCATGCAGCCTGTTGTGAAGGCCTACCTGACACGTGGTAGGTGACTAAGCTGTAGTAACTCCACCGTTAACAAATGAAATCAATGGCACCTCGGAACTTATGAATATGCAAATTTAACTCATAAGAGGTTTTTGACTCATATCCTAGACAGAATTTCACCCAGAAGTTCCTCCAACAAGCCCACAGTGGCTCATTGAACAGATACCCAAATGCATTCACTAGCCAGATGATACACACAGAAGCTTGCTTCCTTATTCTTAGAAATAGCTACAGATTTTCAATACCCTGAAATATTATTCTGAATGTTCTTACACAGAGGCATGTATTCTCAAAGAGAGTATTTTACTGAGAGCCTGTTGATACTTTCTATTCCTTTGTTTCTTCTACTTATGTCAGGTTACCCAAGTTTTTGAGCAGGTATGTGCCTTCTGTGTGTGTGCATGTGTGTGCACGCACACACGGGTGTACGTGTGAAAACCACAAATCGTGAACAACTCTCTAAGAAAAGACACACTAACAGGTTAATCATCCATATAAAACTGCGTGTGGGTTGTTAAATAATTCATTTGAAATAGAGCTCACTTCTCACCCACTCACAAAGGTGTTACTGGAGGCAAGAATTTTCTTTCATATTTGGGAACAAAACAAGGCTTATTTTTTGGCTTTTATAAGAAACGCTAAAAGCAATGTGAGAAATCATCTTCTCAAACACACACAGAGTTCTCACAAGCATTTACGCAACATCTGCTACCGTGGGCTGAGGCTAGTAAACAGTAATGTCAATACAAGCTAATAATATATTATTACTAATAATACAAAGTAACAATACATTTCTAATTCTTAGGGCATCTACAAGTGAGTATCCTAAGGCAAAGCCTGGATTCCATCCGGAGAGGCAGAAAGAAAACAGTCACCTGTTTGCACCAGTAAATGTCATCCTATGTAGCAGTTCAGCTTCCCTGCTGCAATGGGATGCATTCATTTGTTCTAAATGTATTGCTCTGTACCTAGGAATGGATGCTGTGAACTGAAAGGCACGTACGGAAGAATCGCTGGTTTGATTGCAGGATCCCACCAGTTAGGTCAGAATATGCTGGATGTAAAGATTTTGTTTCCGTGACCATGGTGCGTTTTCCTGTGGCCCTAGCTGCAACTGGATACCCTGCTTTAATGAAAAGTACACAGTATTCTCTATTTACAGAATTTAATTGTTTCCAAACTGCTGGTGTTGGATAACAAAAGCTTATGAATCTTTTATATTCCTGTGTACTAAAGTTCTCAGTCAAATGGGCTTGAAAGGGAGCATCTTGTGTTGGTTTTACTCATCAGGTAAATATATCTCATACACCCTATGAAACATGACGACTGTCCTGTTTTCTTCCACTGGTTTATGCTTTTGAGGTAATTTTAGTTTTAAAAGAAAAAAACACAATGTTCAGCAATTACAGGGAATTATGTTTTCATGTAAGAGAAATTCATGTCAGATGGTATATTCTGGGAAATTATGCTTTCAGAAAACAATTTCTGAATCCTGTCGCCTGAGATTTTAGGATCACATTGCTAAATTCAGGAGAATGCTTCTGACGTGGGCAAGGTATGCTTAAACTTCAAATTTAGGGAACTGATAATTTCGCTACATAGTGCAGCAGCCCCAAGGCTCTGTCCTTCAGTGAGGAGTCGGCTCCCTGGCAGTGACTGCGCAGTAACAACAAGCTCCAGGGGGCTTTTCTGCAAGGGCTGACATAATGCAATTTCCCACTATACCTTACAGTGCGGTATCTTCCTCACCTGCTCATGAGGTGGACACTGCATAACGGGAATACCATCTTGCAGGGAAGCATTTTCTGGTTGACTCTTTCTCTCCTCAGACACTCGCTTCTCCCCTACCTGCACTAGTACACAAGGAAACCCACTGAACTGAACTCTGCACCTAAATGCAGCCCAGCCCCTTCACTGGTACACGCCAATCTGCACCACAGATCCAGTTCAAACCCAACTGGATT
Source organism: Egretta garzetta (assembly GCF_000687185.1). Lineage (NCBI taxonomy): Eukaryota > Metazoa > Chordata > Aves > Pelecaniformes > Ardeidae > Egretta > Egretta garzetta. Next base: position 1,523,569 of record NW_009259596.1, read on the forward strand.
GAAAGGGGGTCTTTCCACTGCATTTTAGATCAGGTTACGCATCCTGCCTAGGATAGCCCAACAAAGAGGTAAGAGCTGGATTTGCTCTGCGTTACACTGTAGTACTCTACTGAATTCAATGAGTAATGTTCTGATTATTTTTTTATGTATAAAAGCCCTTCTAATTCCATTCAAGTTCCCCCCGCAAAACATCTTCCTCTTCTATCAGGAGAAGTTCTGAAATATTCTCATTTTCCTCATGCTGTGAAATTACAGTACATAGTCTTTATGGGCAGTGTATGATGCAACTGGCAAGTGTTAAATAGCTGGCCACCCACTGTGGAATAATAGTGGATGGTTGCAAAAGCACAGTAAAAGTCCATCAAATAAAGGGCCAGAATTCCTTAGACAACAGTTAAAACCCCAGGGATAAAGCAGTCGAGCATCACTTCCTGCTTAAGATAGATGACATTAGCACCCAATGAAACCAGACCTAGGCTCGCCGGGGAAAATGCAGCCCAGATCCTGAGATCTAGATGTGAAGGCACCCCATTAGCTGCACTTGTTATCTGTCCACAAAACAATGCATAAATCTGTAGTGCCGCCTGTTTGGAAAAATAAAAGCACTATATAAACCAGTTTATAATTTTTTACAGTTCCTCATTGCAGCTGGCGATCGCTAAAATAGATGATCTCATGGTCTGCTGTGTGCCTGCCAGATAGCTTGCATGCAGATAGATGCCTTTGTGCTGCAGACCATAGAAACCTGCATAAAATTGGCCTTCTTTCCTTAATAGAGCTGCATGAACAAAGATGAGTTTGTTGCTGACCAAGAACTGAAAGCTTTGTTTTGTAAGACTCTGAATGTGTTGCACTTTGCCAAAGGAGAAGGTTCTCCATAAAAAGAGAAAGAAAGAGAGAGGGGGAGAGGGAGAGAAGGAAAGAGATAGAAAGTGAGAGAGGGGGAGAGAAAGAAAGAAAGGAGAAGGAAAGTGGGAGAAAGAAAGGAGAAAGAAAAAGAAAGAAAAAAGCGGAAACCAGACAAAGTGCATACACTTCTGGTGGTGGATATTTGTGACTAAAGTGGGCTGAAACCTTTTTTTTTTTTTTTTTTTGAATACTAGTCACATTTCTTGAGCTGAATAAAAATGAAAGAAAAAGGAACTTTAATTAATGGGATGCCTTTTGATTTGTAGAGCAAAACTGCCAGAGCAGATGTACCAGCAAAGAGGATTAGATTGTCCCTTCTCTGACGCACTGAAAATTTCTTTTTCCCCTTGTAGTAACCCCCATTGAGGAGAGGCTGTCTTTAGTGTCTAAGATTCAGCACTGCTAAAGAAACTGTTGTATTTGGGTACAATGGGCAGCTCTCACAAGACTAGACAGAATATGTGAGGAGAGAGCTAATATTCCTTTAAATCCAAGGTTGATTCCACTTTAGTATTTAGCAAAGCCTAAATAAAAGAGAATTTCTAAGTCTGAGTTCTTTCAAATCTCATCAAATATGTATTAAAGTGAATCCTGAAACAGCCATGACTAACGTTCATCCTTTTTAAAAGCTCAAATAAGTTAGATAGAGTCATGAACCTATTTTTGTTTTATATACATTAGTCCATCGATTCACCTATTTCTGAGATCTTTGTCTCTGGCTCCAGTTCTCCTTTAACCAGGGTGGAATGACGAAGTGCACATTTAACTGATGTTAAATTATACACAAACTTATACACACAAATTAGCCTTGATAAACAAATTCCTTAGGTATTCCATTTTAAATATTTAAAATGATGTTTTCAAAACTCTAGTTTGAAGAAAAACTGACCTCGATTTCACTTCCATTTATTTAACTTTCTTTACACTAGCTGTGAGAGAAGGTGTATATTAAGAAGTCTTTTTTCCTAGTGCTTGCTTAAGTTCATTTTGAGTTTCTTCTGTACTGAGAAGAAGCAAAAACACCCATATAGTATTGGAAATATGTAACTGGCTGAGCAGTGCGTATGCTAAGGTGCTGAGTATACAGCAGCCTGATTTATCCAGAAAGAAACTGAATGGCTGCAAGAATCAAAATAAATACTTATATGCCATTTCATATATTCTGTTCCACCTGTAAACACCACACATTTTCTAAAGTGAATGTGTGCACAAAAGAGGGGCAAGGAAGCATTTTGGTGCTTTCTTTAGTCATTTGCTTTGAAGGAATGGAAAAAAAAGTAAAATTTTTCAGGCCACAGTGCTTATTTCTTGTCTTTTTGGATGACTCCTGAAATGGAGCAGGCACACAAGGCTTCAGTTTATATTTTCTTTCCTTTTCAAGGGATAGTAACTCTGGACTACGTTTATTCCCGCCCTAGCCAGAGGCTAACCTTGATGTCAGCTTTAATGAGGATGTGCCCCAAATCACGATCTTATTGCTTACTGGTTGGTTAAGTGATAATGTCCTTCCTTGCCTGGTATTTTCCTGCTGTTAGACTGAAAATTTCTTTTTTCCAGACAGAAATATATCCCTATTTTACCCAGAAGAATGACTCTCATATTGTAAAATTATGTAAAACAGTTAAAGCTCTCCCAGCAAAATTCAGAAGTTCTGATATAACTGAGTCCTGGTAAAAGGACAGGAAAGCACATTTTCACTGTAAAGCTAGAAGAGAAATTTAAGACAAGTAGTAGAAAAGAAACATTTTTGGAAATGTAATTTCAGAAGTCCCACAAATAATATCTTGTCAAAGATGAACAGGAGACATCCTACTGCAGAGGAGTTATTCTACCTATGTACAACTCTGGGTTTTTTCTGGCAATGCTCGCAGGGAAGATCTCTGCCAGCCTTTTTTTCTATTCTCAGCAATAGCAGATATTTTATATCTAGACTTCCAAGCACCTGCTTGAAATGAAAATACTAAATATTCACCACGCTTTTTATATCTTATTGGGGCAGTGCAACATATAACAAAGACACAAAGAAAACTTTCAAAAATGTGATTTGCACCTCAAGAATTTCCTTTTAGGTCTAATGTTTTAGGCATTTTTATAAATCAGTGGGAGCACTCACTGACTTACGTTATCAGTCCCTTTGCTCTGGAACACAGCCTCCTGAGGGTGAGAGCAACGATGACTAACTCCTCGTACTTCGTTTTTAGGGAAAGTAGCAGGAATAGCTTTCGTTATCGGAGTCACTAGATCAATCATCATTTGAGGTCCTAGCTGGGGGAAGGCTTGGGACAACGCATCTGTCAAGACAGACATGAGGAAGGAGAATTAAAAAGGAGCTAGGTCAGAAAGAGACAAAGACATCAGCAGTTAGAGCCAGAAGTATATAACAGTGATCCCCTTCATTTCCCAGGTTGGGATATGTGAAGACACCAATACTGTCTTTTTGAAAGAATTATGAAAACAATAAACTATTTGACATGATCATTGGGCAAATTCTCTTCTTGCATTGCTGTCTCCCTGTTTTCTTTTAGAGCCAACACTGATGAAGGATAGATCCCCAAAATTTTGTTCCTAGAAGGCCATTTTGGCCAGTCAGTCTGGGGACTACATAGCAAATCACAGAAATCTTCCATCTTCCTCCCAACCCCCCACCCCCCACTCCCAGCAACGTGATGGCCATTAACAAACCACTACAGAAAGCCACCTATGGGTGGGATTGTGTCCCTGGGGTCCCTCTGAGAGCCAGCCAGTGGGTAGTTTGGTGAGGTGAGGCTGCTGTGAGCTCTCAGGACTCTGGACCCCATGTGACCAGGCACAATCTTCAGTCTCTGAACAGCTGGAAAAGACTCCAGCCTTGGTGATCACTCAGTCCCCAGGGGAATGAACATAGTCTCACAGGTGACCCCTCTGAAACCCACGTACAACAGACCTGCGGGCCACAGATGAGTACAGTTTGGCATAACCAGGGATTCTGTAAAAATTTATTTCAATATACCACTTCCGTCATGTTTACTTCTGCAGAATGGTTTCTATTGCCAAATGTCAAAAAAACCTCAACCCCCCGATATTTTCTTTTGTCAAAAATGGCTTCTTTGAGTGCAGAACTTAGCCATTTATGGCTCTCCCACTGAGTAACTTACTACATGGTCTAGGCTATGATATTGAGAAGTTCAAGTCCTAATGAAATATTTTAAATTTGATTCTTATTCTTGTAAATCAGATTATACATTATACTTGGCATAATACCCCTCTTGCTACTATAGTGTCAGAAGCTTTTTTGGCATCAGAAGTATGTACATCTTTCCTCACAGAGACCTATCCATGAACAGTACACACATCATTACCAAGGAACCAGAGCTTTTATTTAGCCAGCTGTAAATCCTGTAGAACACAAATTCAATGTCAATAAAGGAAATTGGCAAGTCAAGTCATCAACAGCAACTTTATGGTGGTATTAAGTTGTTTCTACAACCTCTCCAACATCAAGACTGTGGATGGGTTTCTGTGATGGATGTAATGGGATGACCAGCATACCATTAGACAGGTTGTCTTCGGGAAAGGGCTTACCAACGTCAGCAACTTCCCGTATGTGCATCCTTAGTCTGTAGTCTTTTCTTCCCACACTTACCTGACATACCAACAGTGGGTAAAAATGAGCACGTGGCTTATTTACCAGGGAACAGTGATGCCCTGCTCCCCCCTTCCCAGCAGAAGCTTGCTTGGTTGTGCGTATCCAACTGGTGACCCCCACCCTCAGCTTTGAAGCTTAGGAAAAAAAGAAGTGAAATTAGCTTAAAATTGTTACCTTTTGGCAAAAATTGAATATTCTTACAAAATTATATGTCATCTGGACAACAGATCCCTAAACTGCCCATTCCAAAACTAATTAGATCATTACAGCATAGGCATTTTCCGGAGCTTTCACCACCCTGTTACAAAAGTCCAAGATGGGCAGAGAGAGGAATTGCAGTTCATATAGTTCATAGAACCAAAGAGCATCTACATAGACTCATTTTAAGAAGTTATTAACATTTTAATTAGTAAGATGATTGTGGCTGTGAAGTGCAGGTGTAGTAATACTCCCGTGATAAAGATGAGAAGCAGAGGAGTCAGGCAGGAAGCGAATTTTCTTTTCCCATAGATTTCCTAGATGTCACTAAGATTTTCTTCAAGTTTATTCCTCTTTCATTTTCAGCATGAGTTTTCATGTACAATTTTACTGTGGAAGCTTCAATTTTTTTAATGCAGTATTTATCATTCATGGACATAAAGATTGGCTATAAAATTGTGCTTTTGTTTGTTTAATTGTAAGTATAACATCTATTAGGAAGGAAAACATAGCTTTTTAATATCCATCTATTGAAAGAGCCACAAGACATGTCTTCTTTTACACTGGTTTTGTTATATCTGTAGTGACAGAACTAAACCTAGCATTTGGGGCTTGTGCATGGAAATTGAATTAGCAACAGAATGTAATGTGAATAAGTTTATCACAGTCACATTTCCATAACAACATTACAACCACTTTACTTGCACTTGCTGTGTAATTAAATTCATGATTCAGCCTGTTTTGTTAAATTACATTCATGTCTACATATGCAAAGACCTGATTCTTTTTCTTTTCTTTTCTTTTTTTTTTTTCTTTTTTTTTTAATTCTGGAGCAGACTTAAGATTGAGCCAGTTAAATCAATGCCTGTTTATGAAGCACTACACTAATTCTTTGTTCCTTGTATTTTTTATTTTTTATTTTTTTAACTCTAACTTGCTTCGTTTGTGATAAATACATTGCTCTATTCCAATACCTTAGCTTCACTACAGTGATTTTTTTTTCTTCATTTAATGTACCACATTAATTCCTGTACTTAAATATTCAGATAAGGTAATGCAGCATCAACTGATAGAGTAATGCAGCCCCTTTATGTTCCAATGTATGTTTCTCAATTAATGCTCTCACTTTTTGTATTCTATCTACCTAGGTACTGTAAGATTTATTCCCCTTTAAATATCCCTCAGCAACTGGCCTTACTTGATTTCTCTGTATTCAATATCATCCCAGCCTTATTGCAAACAAACACATCTCTTTGACACCAGACTCCAGAGCTTTCAATTCACTTCTAACTCCAAACTGCATACAGTTATTATTCAGTCATTTATCTCTCAAAATACAGAATATTCTAATGGAGTCTGAAATCACCCACTCTGCAATTCATGTCATAGCTGCTAAAATAGACTTTTTCTGAAATATGTATTATTGTTTTTCTTTTGGTCCTCCCATCAGGCACAGCTTTGCAGGTTTTGCATTTATAGCTTGAGAACTAAGAAGGTGGTAATTTGTGCATTACATTATTTGATTTAGACACCATCCTTGATAACTCATATGTCATGTCAGGAATCAGCAAATAGTTAATCGCTAGACCTGTACCAGTGGGGTTCTTGCCTCCTTACTCTGCGTGCCATGAGAATGATTAGCAAAATCAGACTTACCGATGACTACCCCACTCCAGTGGCATAGCCTCAGCATGACTACTGGTAAGTGAAGAGATATCAAACAGACATGGAAATACCAGAAACTTCACAGTGGCCTGGGGTATTATTGCCAAATCGACTTGCAAAGCACAGAGCTGGGTTATCAGGCAAGGGTTACCCCATGAACAGCGAGGTATCCACAGCAGGGCTGCAAAACCAGCTCTTGAGGGCTGCAGTTCTCAGTTGCTCCGGCAGAGTGGGACAAACAAGAAGGGTTATATTAAGGGGAGAAGATAGGGGCAGAAATTCCCAGGTGAAGGCAGAGGCAGAAGGAATAAGCAAGAGAATGAAGGTGTTTTACTCCAGGAAAGAAAAACAGAGGTGGGAGAAAGATCAAAGACCCGCCTGTGTCACTGTGTGATGACAGCTCACGCAGAGGGACAAGGTGAAGCTCGTTCCCGTTCACAACTCCTCTCAAATACTGCAATATGAGGGATGATATAACATTTGGATACAGAGTGCATTCCCATCCACTTTTTAATGCAGAGACTTTGAACCCAGTTTAGGCACATAATTCAGGCATAGATGCACTTCCACTTTGGGTTCCTGCCAAAGGAGGGAGCAGAAGAAGAATGCTTGAAAGCAGAAAGGTATCACCCATTTATACAGAGGAGAACATTGGCTTCCCTTGCCTTCTATAAACTGCACCACCCTTTGCACGGTGCAGCTTCAAGGGAACTCAGTACGCTCTTATCCAGGACACCACAGGGCTGGAGGTTGGCCACCCTTCAATATAGCCTGAATGAAATCAAACCCTCCTCAGATAAATAAGATCTGGATTCAGGGTTTCCTGTTCCCAAGAATGAGCACTAACTGCCAGCGTGCAATGCAAAGAGGACATGACTGCTGGTTGCAGTTCAGGGTGGGAAATAGGTCCTTGTCTCCTCAGCATGAGTGTACGTGAGTGTCAAGAAGGTTTTTTCAAGCCTTCCTTCAATGACATGCCTAGGAAGATCAGTGCCTAAGGGGTTACATAGGTAGCTAGGCTGGGAAGATGCTACCCTGTTTCATCTGTCTTTCACAAAAAAGTTTTTTATTTATCAGAAGATCCAATTCTGCCAACTTAACTGTCATTGAATAAGCACCTTGATCTGTGAGCAAATCCATCAAAATCAATCAGCTCTTCTCACATGCTGAAGTTCAATTCAATATAACTCTGAGTAAGAGAGTCATGGCCTTCAAGAAAATATGATTCACTGTGTTACCCCTCTCACCTCCAAAAAACCCACTTATCATAAACTTTCTGTCATTGAATCTTCCTCTTTTCAAGGTTCAATTATTCTCTAAATATGTCTTAAAAGAACTCTGCCATTTTCAAAATTTGTGGTTGCCATCAGGGCACTTTATATCCCCGAATGAAAGGTCAGGACAGATTCTAAATTGGTATCAATTGGCAAAAATCCATGAGCTTCCATGGAGCTGAGTCTATTTACATCAAATGCCTTCCTGGCCTTTTGAGAACAAGATTTTATTGTTATTATTATTATCATTTTAAAGGCTACCAAGGCAGCAACATTTATGCAGTTCATTTCCTGAAACTTGAGTTTGTAAAAAGAAAGCAAACCAAAAAAACCCCTACTTTCTCTTTATTCATTTTCTAATTAAATCCACATGGAGAAAATTGCCACTCTAAAAATAATTGGGTATATATTCTTGTTCTTGCAAGCATGAAAAATTTTTCAGCAAACATGATTGCATGAAATGTCCCTTATAATAGGCTCAGTGGCTCTCACAACTAATTGTGACATTATATCATAGGAAAAAGTCCATAATGCTCCTCTACCACTGAACCGAAGAAACAAGCGTATTAATATATGCACAGAAGTTATCCTTAGGCTACACCCCTGCCTCCTGCTCAGAGCCTGAAGTTGCTGCTATGCCCCTGTTGAAGGGAATAGCATTCAGAGCAGAGTCACGACGGCCACGTTGTGTCTAGAACTATTTTACAGGACCGGGAGCATGTATGTATGCTGTCCCTTGGCTCCCACATACAGAGACTTTGGGATTTACACCACCCCATAGCATCGTGGTGTGCAGTAAAATGCCATTTGCCCTGTCCAGGTGACCCTGTATGTGGAGCGAGGAGGCTCTCACAGCTCCAGCAGGGTTCCTCCTGCAGACAAACAAGTGTCTCGCTCTTGGACCGAGTTCCCGTAGCTGCTCCTGCTCAAAAGCAGCACAGATTAACACGGGTCTGCAATAGCAGGCACTCAGTTTTAGATAGACTAACAGTTTCCAGGCAACGCAGTGACCCTTTTTGTTCAGAGGTATCATTTTGTTAACCGTAATTGTATATACTATCTCCACTTTAATGAGAGACACCTAGTAAATTATACAGGGAAGCGTTTCACTCAGGGGAACACAGGCACCCTGAGAAACTCCAGCTGTTACTCAGCAATATTTATTATTCATATGCCATCCGGTTTTCTGTGTGAGGCACTTCACATTGCAACAAAGCAGAAAGCAAAGATGCTATCAATTGACATCTTGCAACTCTGGATATAAAAGTTTAACCATTTGATCCTATGGTCTTCAGGCAGATTGCTCCTGGCTCAATAGGGTTTTTTCCTGCCTAGTGAGTAGTTTACAGTAGGTGACCAAACGAGCCCAAGAAATAAAGTATAGTATAATAATGGGCTTAATTTTTCTGATGGATAGCATTAAAGCTACACAGTATCTTCTCCTTTCCTCTAGAAAAGAGCATAAGGATATGACAGGTTGAGAACTGTGTTGCTTGCCACAGCCTTCAGACCAGCAGACATTGCAGGCTGATGCCCATGTGCCTGATCCAGCTGTGTTGTTAACTGAGGGTCTTTGCAGAAGAAACGAGAGGTCATTACAGCTCATAGCTATCCACATGCATGCAGCAAACATGGAGAGGGAACATAACATAAAAAGCAGGAGAATGAGTGGAAAAACTAGTTAAATCCCCCTTTATTTCATTCTCTGGCTGACTTCTGCTCTGGGTGCTGTGATACTAGAGAAAAGCTTCAAAGCCCAGAGACAGATAAATCAACCTGCCTGCCCACAGCACCCTGACAACACAGGCTTCAAACAGAAGCAAATGCACTGATAGACTGCAAAAGATGAGCCCAAATGACCTACAGCGCGGATGCTTGATTTCATGGGACACCATGTTGAGTGACCATTCCCAGCCGAAGAAATCATCTCTGTTGTTTTTCTATGTTTTCTATGCTTTGCTGAAAACTGTATTTTCTTGAGATGGCACATTTGGGGACATCTTTTTGCCCACTGATCAGAGCTTTGCAGACCAGGTAAGGTTGGGTGGAAAGAGGAAAATTTTCCATATACTGCAGAGAATGAGTGATGATTGAGAACAAAAGAATCGGCATCATTTTAATTAAGCCTTCAGGTCTGTAGAGTGAAAACACTGGATTCATGATTAATAGCCAAAACACATAACGTTCTCTTCAGAGAACAAAGTGATGTACTATTCAATAACGCCATGGATACTGGGAGAGTGGGCAGAGCTGTGGTGAGTAAGGGAGAATTACGGTGCCATGTGGCAGCAGAGCCCACGCAGAAAGAGCAGCTACAAATCCACAGCAGCAGCAGCTGCTGGAAGGGACCAAGGGACAGGGAACCCCTAAAAAAGCCCTGGAATAGAAAAATAGGATGGTGTGAGAAGTGCCCATGCAGCTATAATTCTTCCTGGAGTTCTGCACATGGATTAATCACTATCGCTAGACACTGCAGTGGAGCAGTGCACGGTCATGGGGGTATTTTCCTGGTTATGACTGTTTTGACACCCAAGAGCCCCTCAACTGACTCTGCCATGTCTCTGTCCCCAGCCCCTCCATCCTTCCCAAGATGAATCCTGTGCTCTTATGAAAAGAAAATAATCTTGAAGAACCAGTTCTGTACCTAATCTGGAAGTTTCTTATATATAGCTCTGCAATGAGAAGGTGGTTTAGATGTGGCACACAACCAACAGTAGAGCAAAGGAGCCAGGAGTCAGTTCTCAGCCTCCACTCTTCAATCCCTCCTGGCTGCACCTACTTGTGGTGAGGGAGAAAGTGAGATACGTGCAGCTCAGCGTTAAAGAATAGCCCTTTACCAGAGGCTGCTCCACCCAAATAGATGTCACAATAGCTTCTGTTATGAGTATACAAAAAACCTACAACATTTCTAACACCATAGAAGGAAAAACCAGAAGGAAACGTGGTGCTAATTAAAATACAACCCCTTACAAAAGGAGGCTAGGAGTATTTCAGCTATGATTTCCTGTTTGAATGTGCACGTACCTTTTAGAAAAGCAGCCAACCTTAAAGAAAATTCCTGGCAATGGTGAATCCATCAAAACCCTGAATAAGTTGTTCCTTTCCTTAATTAGCCTCACCATAATATGCTAATCAATGGTAAATAATTACTTTTTAATGGCAACCACTCTCTGCAGCCTTTAATTATCCACAGGTTTCCTGTAAATCATCACCATCTCCAACCAAGCAGTAAAATACTCACTAATAGCTCTGATGCTTCATAAAATCTTAGGTGATTTGACTGTCTCATCCAAGAAGCTCAGCCTTGTCCCTCCAAAGTCAGGTACTCACGGCAGATTGCATATTTGGAGAAGATCAGACGATAAAAGGGGAGAAAGGCAAGTTTCACCCGCATTTACTAGGCAGTGTTTGGCTTTTACATAGCTGTTTTTCTCTTTCACTTAACAGATTTCATTCGTGATGAAAAATTTTATGTCCTGATTTCATTTTATCTGGAGTACATATGGGAAAAGGCTTCCATGTGGCAGCAGTGATCTTAACAGATGCTCCCCTTTGGGCAAACATGGGCTTTTAATGGAAAAAGTGTTGAGCGAGGTGCCAGGTACCTTATCTTGATGGAGCAAATTCATTCTGAAATGAAAGTTTAGTTTATCTCCAGTGTTCCTTATTTATGATGTTAGCTGCTATCCTGCATCACAAGCAATGTTTAACTTAAAGATATTCATGTCAGATATAAAAACAGGGAACTGGAACTTAAATCAGTTAATGAGCACAGTTCGTTAAATTGCCGACCTAACCCATGAAAAGGGAGATTATAATTGCAGCTTATTCTTCATCCATCACTCATTTCTCTTAAGGGAAACGATTGTTGTTTTTTACATGGAGTCATCAGTCAGACTCATGGGTGCCTGATGAACTGTGATAAAATGAATGTAGGAAACATAAAGAGTCAAGTCATTCATTACTTTCTCTTGTACACCACTTGTAGACAAGGTGCCAGCTGCAGGAAAATCTCCCTCTGCCCCACACTTGAGTTGCAATAGGCCTATTATTCAGTGCCAGGCTATGGTTTCCTAACTTTTCCGGCATCAGCTTAATAGTAGCGTCAGCTGGGCATCATGCCATGTACATCAGCTATGCCTCATTTACCCTCCTGCTCCCAATTAGCTCGATCATGATGATAAAACCAGGAGAAAGACCTTTGGATAGAAGGCACATATTTATTTGGCCAACAGTCTAGTAAAAGGAAGGAAGGATGGGGAACTCATAAAGGGGAGGAAGGATGGATTGTGATCTTGGCTGTTCTGCAAGTGCTCTGCGTGACTGCCACTTCTCTCAGCCTCCCCTTCTCCTTCCCCCCAACTGGGATAATTCTTTGCTTTGCTCATTGCTCATGGGAGTCTTGTGAGCCACTCAGATGCCACAGTGACAAGACATAGAAATTACTATAAATAAAGGAGTCCAAGAACTTTAAATAGCAGGACTAAACGCTTGTGTTCACAGATCTACAGTTACTTGCTGATGTCTGTTCATCAAAAATCTTTGTTGAATTTCATGTCATCATATTTTGCTTGCTGTGGATGTTAGGTTGTGAAGCAATCATCTCAGCTGTAATCCAAAAAGCTGAATGTGGCTATTTTGGGCAGAGGAGAGAAACCTTCTGCTTTAAGACCTTTGCGCAAGAGTTACAAGCCACAGCAATATAGCTGTGAGAAAGCAAGCTCTTTTATTTATCCAGCAAGTACTGTTTGCACCAGCATGCGGGAGCATTAGTCTTTACAGAGACCCCTATATTTGAGATACAAAGCAGGGCTTACCATATGCTGGACAGGAAAGGGCAATATGCAACTCCCTGTTATTGACTTTGTGACATTACCTGGCAGTGTAAGGATGGATCACTTAAATTCAAAGATCCTGTATCTCCCTGTGAACCGTGCTAGGAGAAATGTTCTTCTCAGTTCCAAGGCAGCCAAATTGAGAAAGAGATGCTAAATACCTCTCCAACAGCTACAAAGAAAATCTTCACCTGGAAAAACTCCAGAGTTTCAGTTTTCCTCCATTTCGGCATTCAGCTCATTTTCTGTAACCTGTTGCCCATCCTCTAAAAACTCCTTTCGCCTATATGCTTCACGGTCTTCTGAAGAGAGGGGTTCTTTTTAAAGATAACGGAATCGAATTGATGTGGAGTCTGTGTGAATTCTTCCAGGAAATCTGTACCCAGTCTGGTCATGATGGATGTTCAAGGCTGGCACAGCCAGTCTGGGAGTGCCAGCACCCAACACGGGGCATACTGCAGCCTCAGAGCGCAGAGGCACAGCAAGAGCCAAGCTAAAGGTCCCATCCAGACTGAATGTCCATTCCATGTCAGAAAGGTGGTGAAAGTGAGCTGCAGATCCCATCTGATCGAGCCCAGTTCCTGTCCCTTCCCACCACCATTAAAATGGTCAAGTTGGGACCTGAATTGAATCTTGTTTCCTCATCTGGGCTCCAGGCATTTGCTGTTGTTTGTCATTTTGGCTGTGACCCTCAGTTCATCAAAATGAGTGACAGTGGAAGCAAAAGAGAAAAAGAGAGAGATCAACATGTGATGCCATTTTTATGCCATCTGGTAGTAAGTATGGGGATGCATATGGGCAAAACACTATTTAGAAGGCTTCTTAAAATGTTTACCTACAAAGATCTGCTAGTTCACTGGTGCAATCTTTACTAGCAAGAATAATTCTCAGAATGACTATGTCCTTTAAAACTCACAATAATATTTACACCTACATTATTTAAAAGTAATGTCCATGTTCCACCTAAACAGGCTTTCTGTGGGAGGCGCTGAATAGGGTGTAAATTGCTTACAGCACCTACATATTTGTATGTGACTTTCCTTCTCCTGATTCAAAGACTTTGAACTTGTTGTGCATGGCAAGGGGACATGCTACTATTTGACTTCACTGAAAAGTTTCAGTTATTCTTTAGGGACCACATGCAAATCAATATCAAGTCTGTAGGAATTAATTTCATCTGCATTGTAATAAACATCTCTGCCTCTGTTCACTTTCATGTTTCTGTGCAATTTGAAGACTAATGCATTTTTTTCTTCCCAGTAATCATAATTCCAATCATGTCCAAAATTAACTCCAAGTTTCTTTGAGAGACTTAGGTTCTTACCCAGAGGACTGATTTTCATCCTTGGAGTGTGCTTAAAAACGCTTACCAAATCTCATTCTAGGATTCATGTGATCCCCTCCCTCTTTAAAGTTACTGTCCAAAAGGTATATACTGTAATGCCTTGAACATGTTGCTAACTTTGCTCACACAAATTAATAGCATTCACTCTCATGTTTGTAGAATTGGGCACTGAGTTTCTACATGATCTGAGTAAGTATATGACCTCCAGCAAGCCATTAAAGTGAACAGATTTACTTTGTTAAAGCATTAAAATATGAATACTCATACTAACATCCCCAATCTTTCTTTCACTACTGTGTGCAAGATAGTATGTCAGTGGAAGAGATGCACCTTGATTTCACCAGTATTTGGAATGCTTTCCATTTTTCCTTCAGTAGACTTTCTACCAGAGCATTGCAGCTCCAAGTACTCTGTCATAATTCCCCAAATAATTAACAAGGAGATCACTTGAGTCGAGCAAGCCTCTGAATACACCCATTGCTCTCTAACATGGGAATACCCACAAAATGGGATGGTTGTGCAATGGCATTTATACGCAATATCAAATAATCTGGAACACCATATGAAGAATATACCAAAAGTCACGGACAGGATGTCTCCTTTGCAGCCAAAAGAAAATGCTGGTTTTCAACTGAAATACGAAGTGGAAGAAATGCTTGCTTTCTTAAAAAAGTACTTTGGTGCCAAACATTTTGGAGACATTGTTGAAGAACAGTCCTTCCTCACATAGAGGTTATCCCTGTGATGCTGCCAAGGTCAGTGCCTGAGTGGGTGATTTGCCAAGTAAGTGCCAGTTGTGTAATATACGCTGTAGCAGGCATGGAAGCAGATTTTACTTTCACACCCGCCTTCTGAATTGGCATTCTTTGCCTCTTTTGTGCCAATGTTGCTTCTCTTTCCCATTCTGTGCCCTCTCTTTTCACTGGAATGCCCTCAGCCCTCACATATAAGCTGAATGTCCCACTGTTTGCTAGAAAGCAAGACTTGCTGAATATGGTTTTTATGGAAGTCACACAGCACAGACAGGCTGTATAACTTACTACATACCTTATTCGCACAGTTACCCTACCAGGAGTATATAATTTTAAAAAAAAATCCTCATATTTTGTCATATGTGCTCAGCTACCTTATAAAACAGGGATGAAAATAGCTCTTCGTTCCTCAGGAGCTCTTCTTCCTCATCAATCCATTCTGTCTTCATGACTGTCTAAATTTTGCTTCAACTTTTTTCTCTCCCAAATCTTGATTCTTTTCAGTTGTCTTCTTTCTAGGGTTGCAAATTTCAACTGATTAGATAAATATTTTCCTACTTTTCAGTCCTTAACCATATGTTTTCCGTCAAGTCTCTGACAACTCCTCACAGAACTTAAGCACTTCTTTCTGAATGCTGACACACGTATCCTCTCAAGTAGGCAAAACGGGTTTACCAAAGACTCTTTAGAAACAAGTGTTAGTAGGCAGGTAGGTTTATGCAATTAAATGATAGAAATTGTTGCACAATATTAGAAAGTTTCTGAAAGTTAAATGTATCTTTGTCTGACTGAGTTGGAGAGTGAGATCCCTGTTTTGTGTGCACTGCTTTTGGTCCAGGCCCGTTGTAGACAACACTGTCCTCCTTCTTTGCTATGGGAGCAGGGCAGGATGAGCAATCTGAATAAGGACCATATCTTTAGAGTGCCACACCAACCCCTTGGTGGCCAGAGTCAGACATCAGCCTTGCATCCCTTGAACTTGCAAAGGATTCCTTCCAAAAGCCAAGAATGGGCTGAGCAGCAATAGTTACTCTGAGGGTTTGGATGTACCTACAGGTTTCCTCAGCTGCACAGGTCTTCATTCGTCAGTCAAGCAGCTGTAGTAGTCAGGATGTGTGCCCTGATCCCGGGGCAAGCATTAGGTATTTCAATTTAGCTTGCCTCTCTTTCATTGTAACCTAATCCAACTCAAGCTTCTTTTTCCTGTTAACCCAGGGTGTGTACATAGGCAATTACTGCCACTCAGCCAGTGCTTGGTCAAATGTTGAATATAGTAACATGATGGGGTGTGGAAGCTCTGAGTCATAATACCTTTACTGAATGTCTCTAAGATGGATCACTTAAACTGCTCCCTGGATCACGAAAGAGCCCAAATGTTAAGCCAACCGAGTAGTGTATTAAAGTATTTTTGCGTACATCTTTTAGCCAGAAGAAACAGAAGGGACCTCATTGTGTAGGGCTCATCAAGCCTCCAGGGATTTGTGAGATGCAGTTAATACATACGCTCAAGGGCGGCTGCTGGCACTGCAGAGTGACCATTCAGCAGTCTTATACCTGGTATGCACAATGTCAGCGGAGTCTTTGGCAGGCAATGAATTTACCATGGGGAATTCTACTTAGGAGAATTTTTCTTTGGAGGCAAGTATTAGTTACTCATCTATTAATGCCTGCTATCAATAGGAAACGAACAATAAAGACACCCTGCTGGAAAAAGAAAAAAAAAAAACTTTCTGAAACATCTGGACAATGTTCTTTTTTATTTCTGCTGAGAGCTATGGCTTCATCTAAGCATATGTCAAAGTAAGCCATTAAGAAAGAGTAGTTAAAACTCAGTTTAGACTCCCTGACAGGTTTCTGCATTTCTAGGTTCATGAACACACAGCAACAGAGGGACATTGAGTACAGCATTTGTATGGGGAGGGAAGGGGAATGAATAGAAACTCATTAATTTCTTTGGAAATGTTATTATTAAATAGGTCACCGTCTTTAACAGGGAGAAGAAAGTCTGCAGACGCTAATCTTTGATGCACTTTGAATCACACTTCCCTTTGCAGAACACTGATATCTGCACTTTGCTATAACTGAACTCAAAAGAATTGCAGGTGTAGCCATCTAATAATCAAATAATTTAAATAGACAGAAACCTTGCACAAGCTTCCCAATATTTCTTCATAGAATTTGATTGCACAGTGTGTTTTTAAGCAGTTTAACTAAATTTGGA
Source organism: Egretta garzetta (assembly GCF_000687185.1). Classification (NCBI taxonomy): domain Eukaryota; kingdom Metazoa; phylum Chordata; class Aves; order Pelecaniformes; family Ardeidae; genus Egretta; species Egretta garzetta. The sequence continues at coordinate 1,540,393 of NW_009259596.1, forward strand.
GGAAAAAAACCCCAAATTTACTGAACGCAAGAGAATGTATTCTTACCTATGGCAAAACATATTTTATTGTGATTTAAAATTATCTTTTGCTAAGCTGACTTTGTGAGCTACTTCCTCAGCGGGAGATTTTATTTCTCCAGCTCTTCCTACAGTACATCAGTTGCTCTTTTTTAATAACCACTGTTTATTAACTTCCTTCCTGTCAGAGATTGTTACAGGATGCTCAAATTATCTTATTCTTCCAGAGACTATATTTAATCAGAGACTTCACTTTATCTCATTATTCCCACAGTTATATTACTCAATATATTTAATATCTATGCCTAACTTGTTAGTATGTAGTATCACAGCATTGGTGGTTCTTCACGAATAAATAAGAGCACAGGAAGATAAGTTTCCTTTCTTGCATTTTCTTAAATTAATGGGGGGTAATAAAACATAAACATTTAAGCGTTAGTAAAAGAGGTTTTTCACTGCCAAATGATCTGTCACCATTCCTGTAACTTTTCTTAGATGAACTTCATTAGAACAAATGCCCAGATCCTTCTTCTCTCCTTCTTTTTCCCTCCTTTTCTCTGTCTCTGTCACTGTCTCTGTCACTGTCTCTGTCTCTGTCTCCGTCTCTCTTCCTCTTCAGCATCAGCTTTAGCTTCTTCTCTTTCTCAACACAGGTTAGACTCAATTTATATCTAGGACCCATGAAGGTGGAAGTCACAGATCTTTAGGCAGCCAAAAAGAGAACCAGCCTGATCCTAATTATGCAATATGCTAAAACGACACAAAAGGAGCTAACTTTCCACAAGGCTTCCATTTGTTGACTGTTGAACCCCTACCACCTATGGCCCATGCTTTGAGATGACACTGACTTCCATCTTGTTACATGCCAATACTAAAAGGAAAACTGCACTTGCAGCTGGACTATTAGGCAGAAGAGAATTAAGATAGGATAAATTTAGCTTTTCTTTAGTTAATAAGTGCAATGAAATTTTTAAGAGTTTGAAGTTTTAATTAATTGAGACATAAGTATTTTGCCTTAATTAGGAACTGCTCATAAAGAAAACCACTAATGTGCCTCCACTTCACTGATAACATGACTTTATCTTGTTACCCTATAAATCCATTTATTTCTGTTAAGGGCCAACTGTTAAAAAAAATTTAATATTCACCCATCAGTGCGCATCATTAGATCCTCTATCCTCTTTTTCTGAGTTGAAGGCAATATTGTCTGAGTAACTCATACTCCTTGAGTGCTTTCTCCTCTGACCATATTCACAGTTACTCCACACACACAAGCTTACATGTTCTGCCACTTCTGTGACACTCCTAGTAAAATTCGTTTGTAGATTGCAGTTTCAGGCTAATGTCCTAGCTCACTTTAAGGGAGATAACACAACATCTCCTGCTATATGCCTCCTGCTCTAATATAAAGGTATAGCTAGAACATTGAAGGTGTCGGCTCTTCTTGCTGAGCTAACCACCAACTACTTTTTCGGGCACCCATCATCAGATATATCCTTCAGTGGGTTTGAAATCTGCTCTAATTTAGTTTCAAAGACTATTCCAGCATACAGTGTGTCAAGAATTGAGCTATTGTGACTTACAGGGTATTCAGAGGAAAGAGCAGAGGTTGCAGAAGGAAGGCTTTAGAAAAATGATGAGGAAATCAATCTCTGATAAAATGTTTGTTGTGGTTGCAGTCACACTGGGAGTAGTTTTCTTCATTAAAACAAGAAAGTTTTTTTGCATGCCTGGAGTCTGCTCATGTTATTATCTGAAATGCAATACTTGAAACAGGGGAGTGCAAATATGAGGTGAGAAATTCCTAATACAATTCATTGGTGTATCTAAGCAACCGAGCAGAGGACTGGATGTGCTGTCTCATGGCCTTCTGAAACTTTACAGTACCTGCCACTCACCAGTGTGGCCCACTCTGACAAGAGTCGTAAAAATGGAAACTTTGATCAATCTGACCCCAGGAAAAGCAATACGATTAAGCTATGTTTTAGCATCATAGATGCATCATATAAAGTATTCAAAAGAGCTGCTATGGGCTGAGAAGAATAAACTTTCCATCTCTGCTTCATTCACCATGATGTGCCTCTCACTGCTTTCTTGTCTTCCTCAGCCCTACTTTCCCCTCCTCCTTCCCTTTTCAACTCCTAATTCTTTCACTGCTTCCCATTCAGGCCTTGCCCTCTGCATTCAGTTTCTGTTTCTCATTCCCCTTTGCCCGCTCCCCACCCTGCCTGCTCCTTTTTTGGGTTCAGTTCTTCTTACTTCAGGCTTTTATTTCTCTGAGGGATTTGAATAATCACTCCTTCTTTTTTGATCTCATTGTCATCTCAATAGGTCTTGCTGCCTTCCACCCTTCCCTCAAAAGGTAGGTTTCCAAAGAACGTATTCCCTCCAGAAAGGAGGAAAAGGACCTCTGAAAATCACTGACCCTTTCTAAATTGGATGTCCTATTGTGTATCACAGAATTAGGAATTTTTCCATTGTATGAGAATGTTAACTTTGTTAGTGAATGTTTTTTTTTAATGAGCACATTAAATTCCTCCTTAGCCTTAAAAAGATGTAACTTTGTCTATTACTCTATCATGATTAATTTCTGTCTCCACTTGGCTGATGGTCCGTTTTAACAAGGCTGATTTAGTCATACACTAAATTTTATGTAAAACAGCAGGAGGAGGAGGAGCCCTTACTAAAGGCCAATTAAATGCTTTCATAGTATACAGACTGGGAATCTAAAACAAGGCCGACACATAGTTTATACTCTTGACCACATTTTCAAAATGCCCCTCAAATCTAACATCTGCAGCTGAACGCCTTTGCGTGCAACTGTGCACAGCTGAGCATCTGATCACACTGCTTGGGCAGAGAAGTCTTTCACATCTGTTCCTGTTCCTTGCCACAGGTCAGATCAAAGAACCAGACACAAACACCAGGTATCTCAGAAAGAAATTTTACAGTGGTATTTCAGAGCCAGAACTACTGAAAATAAATTAGAGAATGGGTAGAAAAACAAAATTAAAAACAATTTTGCAGCTATTATCAAAGGCTGGCTCTTTCTTTTCACGATATGTGGAGAATGAAATAAAAGGAAATTCTCAGTGATATGCAGTCAAGGCCACAAAACAAGAAGATCTTGAGCCAAAATTCTTCAAAGATCGAGGATGCAGGCATGAGGTATTCAGCTAGGCTTTGTGCTCCTTATGCATTCTTGCAATGGCATGCCACTGTAAGCTTGCGCTTGTAGCTAGGCCAGGAAATGTTAAAACATTCCTTTTTTTCCTAAAGTACCCAATAACCAGGGTACTAAATAAGCATTGCAAAATAAAATGAATGCAGAACCATATGGTTAGTTCTGCCTACCATCTTGCAGAAAAAAATCTCTCACGCTTCTGTTCTGTACTACAGATGGTTCTGATGGACGGCATCATGCAAAGCCACATTTTTATGGCTGAGGAAAATGCGAAGACAATTCTGAAAATCTATTTATGGAACATTGTGTTTCTATTAGACACAGGGACAGGTAACCAGAGAATACCTTTAAAGAGTTGCCATTTCTACTCTATATTTTTCTGCACATGTATTATCTGATCATGCAAGCATCTTAGCAAATGGAAAAAACTATCTTTTGACCAATGCATTGCTGGGTCCAGCCCTTAAAGCTCCATTTTCTTTTATCAATTTCATCTCAGTTCCCAGAATTCTCAATTCTACCTGCAAGACTGAGTGTGTTGTTACTTGGCCTCTTTGTACATCAGAAAGTACGGTTATTTTGTCTTCTAAACTTGGTAAGCCTGACTGCCTGGTCATTTGAAGCAGCAGTGGGTTTTAGTAGTTGCATAGTAGACACATCTGACTCATCACCTTAACTCTGTGTGCTGTTGACTAGAGGGAAAAAAAAACAACAAAAATTAGTCCAAGATGTCTTTTGCTTTACACTGGTAATTCCCATTCATCTCAACAGTTTTCTTGTTAATGGATGGTGTAAACCAATGAGTAATTTTAACTTTTAGGTTTTCATTTATAGTTTTCTTACACTATAGGACAATAATGTCCAAAATGTTCAATCTAAAGTTATCACAATATTGCCAAACAAAATTTTACTGCAAAACACACATGTTTAGATTTAAATGTCTCAGAAAGATCTTTTCACAAAACGTAGGAACATTCATTTTAACAACATCAAAAAATCATTTTCATGTCATCTGCCTGTGACCATAATATTATGAATTTCAGCCTGCTCCCCCCGAACTCAGAGGAAGAGAAATCCAGCCCATTCTCCCTCCTCCTCCTCTTTGCCCTTTGCAAGGATTTAAATAAGATTTCCATATCTACTTTCACCACTTACATTCTGTTTCACAAATAAGCTGTTTTGTGTAAATGCAGATAGCACACGTATTCTTACAGAAAGTGACGGGGGATAGAAGTCTTTTTTTTTTACCCCTCAGCCATGAATTCCATCTGTTGTCATGGCACTGAACCCAGTGTTGAATAGCAGCCAGCATTGCTTTTGATGTTCTGTAGGATTAGTAGAGATGTCTGATGTTATTGTGCAAGATTATTCATAGGAATAGCTCTACCTGAGCTTTATGCAAATGTTCAGTTGCTAAATTAATATAGTATGCCATCAAAGTTCACACTCTGGGGGCATTCCCTTGGCCCTTTACTATTTCTATAATGGCTCACAGAAAGTTTTTGCAATTACTCTCATTTTTACAAACACAATCCAAATGTATGCAGCATTTTGTTAGAGGCACTTGAGAAATAATATGGCCAATGAAATATAACTGATGATCTGTAGCTGATGATCTGATGAGGCAAACTTTATTTGTGTGATCTTCTAATCAAAATATTTTGTGATTTGGCTCTACCTTTGACTCTGACGTTTTTTACTGAGCTATCAAGCAAACAAAGTTCCCATTGATCCTAACTCTGGGAGGAGTCAAATATCCAATATTTAGAGGTAATCTTCAATGCTCAGGACATTCAGATTGTCCTATTTTAGACCCTCAAATCTCTTGACACACATTAATCAAACTTTCACAAATACCCATGGTGTAGAAGAGCTTTTTTGTTGTTTTTGTTTTCTTATAAAGATAAGTATCACTGCTGCTTAGGAGTTTTCCTGCCATTTCTTTTTCATCAAAGGTTATCAGTCTATCAATACCTTATCTTGTTTATGGATACACTTTGAAAAGATTTCCAAGTTTCAAGATGGAGTTTCTGGTCAAAACAGAGAACATCCCACCTTGGCATGAACTCGGGAAAAAGAAGCGTAAACAGTTTTCTGCAACAGATAATTACAAAGGGCAGCAAATGAACAGAGCTCTGCTGCTTCCTTTTCCTGTCTCTATGAAACCAAGTTTGCTTCTGCTCCTCAGGGAGCAGCCAGGTTATACCGGGCCAGGGCAGCGGTTTTCACCTTGAGGGGAAGAAGAGGCAGCAATTGACACCTCCTGTACTCAATCGTCCTTCCCTGCAGGAGCAGCAAGCTCATTTACTGTGCTGTTCCCCGTGGAGAAGCAGTCTAGCACTTCATCCTTGGAAGAGAAACCTTCAGGTTTGCCCCCATGGCTAAGAGGTCTTGCCTCGGCTTTGGCCCAGGGGAGTAGCCTACCGGGTGGGTCTTCCTAACAGAAGTGGAAGACTTAGGTCTAAGAGGCAGAGCGGACTCAACAGAGATGTGAATTTGGCATCCCACAATGAAGGCGAGTGCCTTGCTACTGACTGTCCTCTGCCGCTTCAGTAGATGTTTTAAAAGAGAGTGCTGTCCTGTGCTCTGTGCATCCTGAGAAGACGAATAGGATTTATAGTTATTTATTTTCTTGTCTATACTTCTGAAATATTACTGACTTGCAGCCCCTTAGATTTATGCTGTATTTCTAGATAAAAATAGCCTCTTTTTTTTTTTTTCCTAGGTTCATTATTTTCATATCAACTGCTTGCACAGCGTACAGGTTTCTTGAGAATGGCATTGGTCTCTTATAAGTGTTTGCAATTTACTCTGGCTTTTCCAAATGTGAATCCTCTTTAAATAAAAACGGTGCAGCCAGCTCAGCTGGTGTTTACGTGGAGTAAATCCACTGAATTCAGTGGTAGTACCCTGAAGTCACTGCAGTGCAAATTAAAATGTTATTAAAGTAATTAACCAGCTTCTGATTAGAAATGCAAATATAGAATACAGATACATTGCCTTGCAGTACAACGACAGTTTTCTGAGATTTCCCAGGGGAAAAGAGAAGGACGGGTGGACTTCTGGGGATACAGGATGGAAGACAGAATGGCTGTATGCTGTGCTGTGCAGGTGGAGCTTCAACTGTGGATGTCTTGCCCTGATTGGTGAGCCAGCAAGGCTATACTTTGATAAATTTAGGGATGTTAGGAAGCTTTAAAACTGCAGTAACACATGAAAAACACCTGTTACAGAGCTGACAGAGGTAATTTCCTGTTTAATTTGAGAAAAAAAAAAATCAGTATCGTTTAGTCTTTTGGAGTGAACGGGCAAAAAGATAGAAGTTTTTGTTTTAAACGAAGAAAGTCATCATGGCCCACCGTACTTTTTCTTCTTTCTGTAAAGGCTTTTCACCCAAATCTTCAACTCAGCCTATTAAATGCATGTTTCTTTTGTAGCAGAGGTATCAATGTCTGTACATATGCAGCACCACATGTGGATGATTGGGATAGGGCTGGGCAATAAATTGGTTTGAAAGCAGCACAGTTTAGCCACTGGTGAGACAGAGACCAGATACTCGCTTTATACCAATCCTTAAATCTCATTGCTGTGTGACGGCTCTGTCCCCAGCAGCTACAGCCTGCAGCAGATGTGTAGCATGGGAGCGGTGTTAGCTTGGAAACTTTGCTGAGCATCAGCTGCAGCCCTGCTCACCTCTCGCTTTGACCTGGCCACCTCTGGCAGAGCAATGCAATATGCTCCAACATTTGCTGTACAGGCTCTGTGTCCTCAGGGGCTGGAGATACGGGTGATAACTATACCCTTGCTTTGCAGTGGAGGGAGGGGACAAGAACACACCGTTACTGGAGCGAATACAGAATACCGCATCTGGAGCTGCTCTGCTGTGCCGATGGGAGTCCCTTCTGCTGCTCCATCGTGCAAAGAGGGTGGTGGAGCACTGACAGTGACAGCACCACAGTGACCCCAGTCCAAGGTCAACGACAGATGGTTTTCTGGTTTCATGCGCCACAAAGAAAGGGGAAAAACAGAGAGGCCAAGAATCTGGAGTTCATTTGCAAGTTAGATTGAATCTCATCGTAGTGAAAAACCTCTCCCTGATATCACGAATATCATTTGGTCCCTGCATTAAGCAGTCAGTGCAGAGTATACAATACAGATGCATGTAATTTGTAGCCTGTAAAATTAAAGCTTGCCTTTTCACTGATGATTTGATTTATAAAACACATCCTTTGTAGGCTCCCAGTGCACAGGTGCAGCACTGCTAGCTGAACACGAGCCCAGGAGCTGTGCGGTAAGGAGGGATGCACATGTATTAGCAGCAGGCTCTATCAGAGAAATTGCTTTCATTTTTCACTCTCTTAGTCCTGTGGGTTAGGCTGAGCTGCCCTTCAGTAAGCAGAGTAGGGCTTGGTTCCCTATGCCCAAAGGAAAGAATCCTACCTAGTGAATAAGTGTCATGATATCAGAGTGCGTGAATTTTACTCAGTTTCATTTTTCCAGTCATTATTATCTCATCTAGCCCACTGATAAAATATCACTGCAGGAGGAACATATAGGTCCGGGGCCAGATGACCCTCCTTGGCCACTAAAACATTCATCCCCCTTCTTAAGAAGATCAAACAGTTAGTCTCTTTTTTAAAAACACGCACAAAAAGATGTTGAAGAATTCTTTTTTCCGTGTTTTAGTAGACTACACTGTATTATTTGCATTTTATTTGGCTTTGCACTGCATTGAGAGTATCTTCAGAGATAGGAACCTTGTTGATAGAAAGCACAATTGTCTAATCTGTGTCAATCATGCTGATGGATGCTGTAGATATCTTGATATTATGATGCTCAGTGCTGTCAGATGGAGCTTGCAGATCAGCATAAAATTATATTTATAATGAAGCTGGGAGCAAACGGCAATTAATATGTACTGTTAACAGGTTTTCAAAAAGTGGCAGGAAGCCTACTGAGCTCTCTTCTCACAATATATCACCAGCAAAAGTTTTAGAGATAACCTGTTTTCAAAAGACAGAGAGGCAGCAAGACAGGGAGCCAGAGATCTAACAGAGCAAAAGCATTTAGGGCCAGATTATGAAGCCTTTACTGAAGTAGTTGAGCACTTACACGTCAAGTCCCATTGACTCCAACTTCTCATTAGCATGAGAAAGAGTTGCATAGTTTGGCCTTTAGTGAGATAGTAGGCTTAAAAAATACACATTTGTCGACTTTCAGCTGAAGCATCTCACTAACACTAATTCTATTCAGACTCCCCAGCTAAAAGAAAATCGAATAAAGTACCTGTATGGTTTTTTTCTATGCACTTGTGTACACGGGGTGAAATCCTGTTCAATTTAAAGAATATAACTTCTAGTTTAAGATTAAAAAAAAAAAAGACTCACAGTCTGCTGCATTTTCTTCCTTGAAAGCTGAGCCAGTCTTTCTGAAACTCATTATGATTTGGATTCAGTCTCTGAAATGTGCACAGATTTCACAGGTATTCTGAAATATTTCCTTTTGTGTGTATGTATAGAGAAACAACACAAGTTTTACCAACAACTGATTATTCTTGGTCAAAAACTGCCTTCCATAAGTTTGCACTAGGAGAAAAATCTGTTTCTTGACATAAAAATAAACTACAGAGGGCTTTCCTTCACTCAGTGTTCATAAGAATTATTTATTTCCTAAATTTATGAGGATTTCAGAATTACATGATGCAGATATGGTTTTTTAAAACTGCTCAGGCAGTGAAATGGAAGGTGCTGATTCAAGAGCTCTTTTCTGTATATTCTTGAAGCTATTATGTATGCCAGGCAAATTACATACCAGAGGCTGAATGTGTACTGGGATAGTCAAACATTTCAGGGTAAACTTCCAGGGCCCTCATCTCTTTCAGCAATCCTGTGTTTTAATATGTGACTGTAATTCAAGACTATTTTGTCCTTTGAGGATTTCCATAATTGTTTTGGAAGGTCAGGGTGCAGTTCCAGTTGGTTTTAGATATAATCCAGTTGTATCCAAAGATACAATAATACAAACATGGCTCTAGATAAAAAAAACCCAAAAACTTGATAGAATTGTTTGTCTACAGTATTTAAGAGATACTGGAGAAAAGAACCATGCAAATTTCAGGGTGGGGATGGGCTAGGTAATATATCTTATATGTTGGATGCTACACATTTTAATTATTCCACCAGTGGTTTTCCTATGCTTTCTCACTTGTTACTGTTGAAGAAAAACAACACGTCTCACTGTGTACATAAATCTTCCTCTCTGGTTGTTCTGGAGAGATTATTTTCCTGTCTCTGCAATCTGGCTTTCAAAACCAATTGTTTTGCACCTGGACTCTCCAAAAGCAGAAGGAAGTGGCAGCATTTAAAAGCACAAGGGCAGAATCTATTCTACTAACAATTTCAAAGCTGAACAAGAGTCTTAAAGAAAATGAACCTGACTCCACCAGAGGCCAGGATTTCATCCTCATTGCATCCCATAAAAAATTTATAAATTCTCTGCTCCATCTAATCTGAGCCCAAATTGTCCTCATAAACAAGAATGGCGCGCCCTGTTCTGTAAAGACTCAGTATTCTTATCTGAATGGAAATGACAACAGATTTGGAGTGGGAAGATATAATGCTACAGCACTGTCAATCCCATGCCTGAAATTACACAGTGCATTTTTACAGATATAGAATCATAGAATCGTTTAGGTTGGGAAAGACCTTTAAGATCATCAAGTCCAACCATTATATCCTGGGACTGGACAAGAGGCATCTCATCGGCACTGATCCTGCCCATGCCATTGTCCTACCTGAACCTTGTGAGAATATTCCTCACAAGGAGGTGGTTACATGGTGGTCATGTAGGACAACGTAGGAAATATTAGGAAGAGAAAGGCTATCCATATTTTCAGAGGCCTTCTTATCCCAGACTTGACCTAGAAGTAGCACTATAAAGCTACAGTCCATGCCAGAAGGATAACTTGGTTTTAGCAACAGCCATCTATCACCTGGGGGAGAGATGGATGAGGGATAACAGCATCTGAACCCAGGTTTTTGAATTTTACACAATACAGGTCAGAAAATCCACCCATCACAAGAAACAGTAATCTATGTGCCTCCCAGACTCACTTATAGCAAGCCTTATGGTAGGACAGACATGGTTCAATAGTTCAAGTATGAAAGAAAATAAGTTTTAAATTTTGAGCTGACTCATAGTACACCTATTACAAAGGACAGGTGTCTTAGTGTGGCATTTTAAAGCATCATGGTTTATGTTACTGCAGTGTTTCACAGCCAGTTGACAAGTACAGCAGTCATGTATGCCCCAGAAATCTGGGGAGGGCAAAGCAGCTGTGAGAAGAAAACCCCCCATTGTTCAATGCCCTTAATACAAAGAAACTGAAAGCAAAAGATTTCAAATCCAGTCCTTTACTTACCACGTATACCAAGAAACCATGAAACTGTTCTTTCAGGAAAAAGCCAAGATGTTTTATCGCTACTGCACATTTGTTGCCTTTGATGACTGGACTTAATCCAGCACCACAAGAAGATCTGTGTTACAAAAAATCATTAATTTCATGACAAATATGCTTGCCAGTATCACAAATTGTTTGTGATACTTACCTTCATTTTAATAGAAATCCTGGAGGTGTGAGGTTGTTTTCTGATAGTATGGGAGCATACTGTGCATTTTCAGTTAATTTGAGCAGTTGACAGAGCAAACTACATCTTTTATTCCAATCTTTGGTGTAATTGGAAGCTTTCATCATTTACTCTAGAAGTATGGAAAAGGGACCTGTTTTTCAGAGTCCTACCTCTTCTAGCTATGGAATTTGTCACACCTTTACACACAGCAAGTCTTTTAAGGCTGCTGCCAACTTCAGGAGGGTTAGGAGGTAAGGGAGCCCTTAGCAAGGCTGACTGTCCAGCTCACCACCGCTCAGGGTGAACGGAAGCGCAGAAGCAACTTATGCCACTCTGGCTACAGTTGGTGGTAAGGGAAGAACTCTGCAGTTCTGTCTTCATATTTTAATTTTTTATTTCCTTATTCTTGACTGTCGCTGGAGTCTGAAAGCTAATTTGAGATTACAAAATTAAAAAAAAATAAAAATGTGGGAGCTTGCCATACTACACACAGACACACACATGTACACACACAGTCCTCCGCCTTTCTCTCCTCCCTGTTAAAGTAGCTATCTTGCACATCAAAGGTTGGAGGGTATTTTTCACTCTGGAGATGAACGAGCTTATTTGTTCCAAATGATGAAAGTTCAAAGTATTTCATTTATGCTAACAGTTCATTAATGTAGCCACTCATGTGTGCTAATCCCACTTATTAAGCCTCCCTGTCTCCTATTAATAATAATTTAGCTAAATATGAGATTTTCCACAAGGTTATTCATATTTCATATATAAGTATGCTAGATATAGGTATAGCATCTTGATAATAATCTTCCTTTTCACAAAGTCTTTAATCTAAATAGAGTTTGGAGTGCCACAATCTGCCCTAGGTGCTGCACAGGCTACATTCGTCTGAAAGACTCAGGTTACTGAGCTGTCTGCAGAATTCTTATCTCCAAAATCCCCCCTGTGCCTAGAGAAGCGCTGTTATCTTTCCTGAGCAGATAGAAACCTGTAGAGCAGAAAAACAAAGGAGCAGAACCCACAAAAGCACTTACACACCTTAACGGGTGCCAGGACCCTCAGGCAAACTCTGGGAGTGAAAAGGAGCAGTGAACTTTGCAAACGAGGTGGGCAGAGGACCTGAGTGTTCTATTGCCTATGTGAGAGCTTCAGCTAGTATACAAGAAGTGGCCATTTCCTTCTTCAGCTGATCTTGAGCCAATTGTACCTTGAGAGATGATTTAGACCAAGATAGTTAAGCCTTGGCAGCCACGGTTGCCAGATCTGTTTTTAGGACCCGCTACAGCTTTGTTCGCTTCTGCTATAAGAAGTCTATTTCTTTCATCCCCCACATAAATAGTCAACTTTATGCTTCCCCTCTCCAAGCCCAAGAACTGCCCATTTCTTTCTCCTTCTCCATACAAGTATCATGTCTTCCCTTTCTTCCCAGCACAGTTCTGCCATCTCATTGATTTATTTTCCCACCCTTGTACAGGGTAGACCACCTTCTCGATATATAGCACCTACACAATCTGTCCCCAAACCACGCTGTGCAAGAAGCCTGCCTTTCTCTCCATCCTCCTGATTTCTGGCAACATCAGCCTACTTGCATTCTCTGCCAGCTGTCTCACAAGCACCCAAATCCTGTTCTGCCAAGTGCCACAGCAGGATGAAAGGTGTCTCCTCATCTCCACCAGGGAAGAAGGAGGAGGCCAAATAGAAGCATCCAGGAAGGGGAAGGACAGCGGGCACCAATCAGTCCTGCAGGGAGGACACTGATCTGGGGAATGAGGGAATATCTGCCCATTCCTAACTCCTGTGCGGTGTAGCACTTACCTCAGGACCATGAATCTTACTCCAGCATCCAGACATCTGAAGGCAATATGGAATGACACTCAACACCCATGCACCAATGTCCATTTGTGGATTTAGCTCCTAGCAGCTCCTTCAAGGTGACAAACCAGGTGAAAATTGAGCTTGAAGATGATGGCTGAGTGCATGCACCCATGTATGGGCATCTGGTGTCACTTGAGATGCCTTAGGAGTTTCATGCAACTCCTTATGGCTGTAGGTCTCATCTCAGTCCTGAGGCAGACCTAATAGCACAGCGTGCAGGCCATGGAGGTTCTCAGGTTCTCAAATAGCACTAAATGCCTATATTTTGGAATCTGAATTGAGCCCTCAAATGTCTCCATGTATGCGAGGTTTCTAAGTTCTCACAGTAGTCAGTAAGTATCCAAATTGAGATGCTCAATGGCACTCAGAGAGCTATTCAAAACACCCTGCAAAGCAGACACTGACATTTGGTCAAAAACCACTTACCAGTTCTCCATGAGCTATAATGGGAGCATAGTTATCTTGGAGGCCCTTACATTTATGTGTCTTTATTTGCAAACTATAGCCTCCCCATCGAGAAAATCTAAAACAGAATCAGGAATTCAGCTTGGGTTTTTCAAGGACAGACACAAAACAAGGCAGCCTACTGATTCTGCTAGGGTGAAAACATGTCACCTGACACTAAGGATGGACTATCATCCCAGTATTTGCCCAAAATATATTACACAGTATTTTAAAACAGTGAAAGATCACAATAGAAGTGACGATCCAAGCAATCAAATGGGTCTTCACACATTGCTGCTGACTCATAATATCAACAGGGAATGTTTCAGTCAGTTGATTTAAGTAAAAAATACTTACTGACCAGCTACCTGCTCACACATGCCCAAACCCCTCTATGCTCCTCATCAATGTTTTCCCATCCCCATCCTCCTTGATTCTTCCCTTTCTCCACTCTGGTCTCCCTCCAGATAATCAACGAACCTTTATTTTTCCCCATTGGTCCCAGTTTTCCTATTTCTGTATCGAAATTTGGTATTTTTGATAGTTACCTAAGTAATATTGACCTTACATGGTTTTACTGATGTCATTACCTAGGTACCGCTGGCATTGCAAGTTCTTGTCCCTAAAAGACCCCACTATTGCCCTCCCATTATTGTGAAATTTGGCCACCTCCCATGTAACTCACCCTTAACCAACTGAGAAAATAGCCTTTGCAGTACTATTTGTAACTTTTACCAGCTTCTCACTCTGCCACTCATTATGTCCCACAACATAACGTCTCACACTTGTTCAATGAGCTGAACCTTGAGCCAAGGCTCAGTCATCGTCATCTCTCTGCATACCTTACACTTGGCTGCTTAGCTTTTGCTTAATTGGTCCCTAACCTTTACCTTAACCATAAAACTTACTTAGGCATTTTGCTTTCTCCTGAAATTTAGTTCCTTGGAAATGTTTACATTTTTTCCAGTTGTATTTTAAAATAAGCAAATGACATTTAATAAAAGCATAACCTAATGGCACACTCATTAATTGCAGACAGAATATTTTGATGTTCTGATGGCAAACACCATTGTTATCTTTTTTTTTTTTCTGGCATATTTAAATGTGCTATAGTTTATGTTGTCACTCGGGACCATATCTGTAATTAATGAGACCTCTAAAGGTCTCAGCTGTCTGTGCTGAAGGTACCTATAACAAAGTAATCCAAAAGTGGCCTTTGGCACAGAAAAAGCAACCATTCTCTCTCCAGTGGTTAGTAGATGGCTAGGAAAGAGAAAAAGAGGACTGGTATATGATACTTTCCCCAAGTAACCTGCAACCATTAATTCTGAGTTCGGGAGATTTCCTGAGACTGATGGTACATGTCCATTTAGTAACCTTCAATGAATCTTTCTTCCGAACTCCTGCTGGTCTGACCTTGAAATTTCATAAATTCACAGCGTCCAGAATATCATTGCGAAGGATCTCCACAGACCTGACTCTCCTCGCAGGAAGAACTGTGGGTTGGAACTTGGCTCATGCTAGCTTCATTTGCTGACAGCAGTTTCTTCTGTTGGACAGGTAAGGAGTCATTCCCGATCTACCCTCACCATGGTCTGGTCTTGTTCTACAGACCTTGATCACAGGTTCTCTCTTTGCCAGACTGAGGAATCCCAGAGTCTTTTTTTTTCCTCGAATTCCTCAAATATATTTACAAATCAATTCCTCCTTGTTCCTTAAACACAGAATTCATCCCACCTCATCTTTGATCATCCTTGCTATTCTTCAGAGAAGAAGAAAATTTGGGGATTTGCGTGTGTGTAGTGAGGAATAAAAAAGATCCTGAAGAATCATTTTGTATTCAGCCTGAGTTAGAAGTGGCAAGAGAGATGAGGATTCATAGAGTGGCATAAGTAATGCTCTCTGGTTTGTTCTCTATTCACTTTCTAATAATTACTAAGAAAGTTTTTGCCTTTTTTTTTCTGACATCTACCAAGTACTGAGCTAATATTTTCATACAACTACTTATCATATCCCCAAATCTCCCTCCTGAGTGGTAACAGTAATCTCAGATCTCATCATTTTCCATTAGAACCTGGGATTCTTTCCTCTACGTGCATCACATTTTTCTCTGCGTATATTAAAGTTTATGTATTTCAGTTGCCACAGCTGATAGGCAGCTCTGAAGATTTACTAGCAAACTAAGATATGTCTATGTTTTCTGATTAAATTTTATTCAAATTTAGGTTGCTCTTTCTAGGAATAGATATTCTGAGATCATAGAAGCCATTACAACGGAATGACTGCCTTAAATGTTTTTAGATGTTAAGGAGGAAAATTG
>NW_009259596.1:1555899-1562364 GCF_000687185.1 Egretta garzetta
TCCCTACTTGAGAAACTTGTGCCTTCTGTTTCTATGTGCTAGAAGCCAACATTTCTGCCTCTGTTTATTTTCCTATCAATGTACCACCAACACTGGTGGTACTGTCAAGAGAAGGATGGGCTGTGAATAGTTTATTTTGTGAATACCTTGAATGCTGACAAGATTTGGCTATTTTTAGATGGGTTATGGTATATCAGCATACCTTTGTTGTTGTTTTGTTGCTGTTTACTTTTATTCCCAGGCGAATAGTAGACTTCAAAATTACTTATATATTTAAAAGCAATGAGAATAATAGCAGTCAAATAGTAGGTCAGTTCCATAATCTAAATTGCTTTTAGTTCCAGATAAAATTGAAACATATCCTCTAAAAGTGGTACAATTTGCTATAAGCAAAAAAAATGCACAAAAAAAAATTATAAACATGCATTTAAGACCAAAAAACCCTGTGCTTTATTTGCTAGCACTAAAGTTGTTCCTACTGTTCAATATGCATTATTTGAAAAGTCCTCTGTGCAGCATCATCAACAATGTTTATCCAAGCATGATGATTATAATAAATTGTTCCAGGGACTTCATATCTATTGTGCGTGTAGGTCGGCACTTGCTGTAGTAAGGAGGCCACCAGATTCACAAACGAAAGAGAAAAAAATTGGTAAACGTGATGTCAGCGTAGGAAATACTTTGATTAGATCTGCGAATGAACAAAAACTACTTGCTTTTGGCTGGAATTGACCTAGTAGATCTCAGTTTAATGGCGGGTTGCGGGGTATGTGTGTGTATTTAGTTATTCATTTATTTACTATTAAATGGGCTATTGTTAAAGTCTGCCACATACATAGGAACTGTCTGTTTACTCTACATGATCAAATGTTTGAGCCTATGCATTCCCTTAATACCTAGCTTCAGCATGCACTGGAGTTTTCCATTTTGACTTGCTGGTTTTGTAAGTATACATTTTGGGTTTATTTGTCTGAATTTCCTGTCAGGATGTACACTATCTTTAAAAAGAAGGCAGCAGAAAAAGAGCCTTTTAATCACCAACACCACTGAAAACAGTGCCTTATTCTGCAGTTACTGACTGAAAGAACCTTCTTCACTGGGACAGAAAACGTTTCTTTACACTCTGTAATGAGAGCTTGACTGGCGGTAAGAGCCGGAGAGGAAGGGGACCCGTGAAACTGTTACTTGTAGGCATGGTTCACTGCATGGGTGACATGAAAGCCAGTGGACTTCTTAGGTGTCTCAAAGCGGATGGCCAATTCAGAGCCTGGGTAGGTTGTAGAGCAGCCAGGAGGGGCTCTGCACCAGGCTGCCACCGTCCCCAGCATCCAGGCACACCTACCTCTACCCGTCCCTCCACAGAAAGACGAGTGAAAGCAAGACCTCCCTGGAGGTCATGCTACCCTGTGTTTGGGGACTAGGAGGGAATCGCCTGTTAAATAATTCACCCCTGCCCACTCTTCATTTATCATTTCAGGGGTTAGTCTTATCTGCCTCTGTGGGAAACCACTGTGTTGCTAACAGGTAACTATGCAGTGAGACGATACGCTAGTGTGGTCGTAGCTGTACTTTGTGTTCCAAATTTTCCATTTAATAATCCAAGCAGAAATGAATAGGAATGCTAAATAGGAGTATGAAATATTATTTTCATTTTCTCTGTTGCTGCATAGCAGGAGGCAAAATAACCAAATGCCCCTAGAGGCACATCCGTTTGTCTAGAACATAGGAAGGGATTTGCAAGCAGAGTCGGAGCATTTTACAGCACGGCCATGCCTCTCACAGAGCTGAAAGAGTAGTCAGAAAGTCAGGCGGTGGTGCATCTTTCTCCACACATGGGTTTCCTGTGGAAAAATAGTGCCAACCTTTGTGGAAAATGTTGGAAATACTTGTTTGCCCCAAGTGTTCAGTAGCAGTAGAGTGTTGAGTCTTAGTGCTGAGTACTACATCGCAGAGAGGCAAATTGTGACTGACCAGCTGCAAATGAGTATGAAGGAAATGTAGACAAATTCGATTCAGTGCTCATGTACACATATATAAAACCAATCTGTTCAAAGTTTGCATTTCAGCTCCCCATTGCTTATTTCTCATACTCTATAACCACTCTGCTGGGTAAGTAGTGGGGCTAGAAGGTCAATCTTCAGTGGACTTAATAAGGGGCAGCTGTTCTGACACTGAAGGAATCAGCTAGGTACAGACTCTTTTTGCAAGAAGAGACAGTTTGTAGACAGATGTGGTTTTTATTTCAAGAGCAGCTGATAAAGCTGGGAGAAACAGGTATTTAAGATTTCTAGCCCACAAACCTTTCATCAGATCATCTCCTTTGCCAGAAGACATGGTGTCAAAGCCTTTTCCATGGCTAGGCCAGACAGATAGCTGCTTATAAAGACATGTTTAAACCATGCTGTCCTTAGTGCATCTAACAGCCCAGCTCTTTTCATCTAGTTCTTACTGAGAACTAAAATAATAAAACCAGATTATGTGAATAGACTTTGTCTCTCGCCTAGCTCTTCCTGGGGTCTGATGGCACCTGGCTGTTACCAAACTGACACGTTCTGATCTTTTTCCGAGAGGAAAATACACACCATCTATTGTCCTAGGGTTTAGCTTTGAAAAACAATTCAGTTACATCTTCTGTTTTGCAAAGGGCCGAATAAGCGGTTCAATGTCACCACTCTTCCTGTCTTCCTGTGTTCTTGGAGGCAACTGAATTGGAAGAGTAATGCCTCAGATCAATCCCTAAAAATGAAAATAACACGATCATACACAGAATGCAAAAAATGGAATTCCCTTAAAATATGGCATAATCAGTATTTATTTATTTGTTAATAAGTCTTTAATGATCTTGAAACTCTAACATGCAAAACAAAATTGAGGTAGACAAAAATACTGGGTTTACTTTCATTTTGTACCTTAATATTACCAAAAAAAGAAAAAAAGTCTGAGATCCTATGCTAATACTCTGCCATTTAATATTAAATACTCATGGCAAAAAGTTCTCTGAAAAAACAGTCCTCTGACCAGAGAGATCTGACACATTTGACTTCAGCATGACACTTAATGAATTTGGGGTTTGGTATCTTATTATGTGTCTGAAAGATATCCCTAATGATGGGAGTTATAACTATTGCCAGGACAACATACCTTTTGCATGCCCCTTTTTAATATTCTGAATTTAAATGTTGATTTCTCCCATAAATTGGAAACTAAAGATGGAAGTCCACCAGATTCTTTGTTAACATACTGTACCATACATATCAAGACACGCTGGTGGTATAGCCTTCATACAGGAAAGAAAGGAAAATAAAAGCTGCGTGTAAACCCAGAAAAGGATTGGACAAATATCAAAGACAGCAGTGCAAATGAAAACATTTACCACAAGAGAAGCAGAAGATAAATGCAACAAGAAATTGACATTATTCTGAAAAAAAACCATAAGCACTCAAAACAAGCCAGAAGAAAACCTGAACAAGACACAGAATGACTCACCCTGGAAAATAACAAGATCGACACAATACAAAGGAAAATACAGTATCAACACTGAGGAGAGGTTCATTTAGACTGAGAAAAATGTTACAATGGCTAAAAAGAGCAGATTTGAAGAAAACATTTGCTATCAGATCAGAAGAGTAAAAGAAGGCTGAAAATTAAAGAATTAAAAAAAAAATAAAAAGGGAAAGGTTTCCCAAAAGGGGAAAATGTTGACACACAAACTAAAAAGGGACCAGTTTCTCATCAAGACTTGCTAATGTTCCATAAAAGGACAAGAAGAAATGGTGTGTAATGAAAGAGAAGCTTTATGTAAATCTGCAAAATATTTACTAAAGGGTATAGCAATGATAATAAGTCATATTTTTATTGCTAAGTCCTCAAAAAGAATAAGTTTCAAAGCAGTAGAAATCTGGAATGTTAACTACAAGCCCTTTCCACATCTGCTTGCCATTGTGTCGTGTTGTGGGTTATTTATGCTTAAGGTAAGAGAAAGAGGAAGCAGTAATAGAAATCATGTCATTAGAGCTAGTGAACTGATTTGCTTGACAGACTTCCTTACATCCAAATTAATTTTAGTGACTTTGTCTTGACGCAGCACAAGCTAAAACATCATGACATGACAGCTGAAGATGAACATTGGTGAAGATGAACAAGGAGAAGACGAACAGTGTCACCCTGCCACAGCCGAGTGTTTCCTGGGCTATGGAGAGAGCTTCTTCACCAACCATTCTTCAGCGCAAGAACTGGAGCGGGCGGGATTGTAGGAATTGGCCTCTGGCCTGGTGTCTTACCATTGACACTTGTTCAAAGCAGCTGTAAAGCACCATCCCATCAGGACATTATCCTTTTATTCATATTCTGACCGGGTGTGCATATACACTGAATGGCCAGAGATGAACCATCTAATCCATCCTTATTATCTCCGTATGACAGGCTATAAAACGGCACATGAGTGAGTTAGTGTAGACATTTGTGGTCATGTTTTAAGGAGACTAAATTCTTGACATAAAGGTTTCAAATGATGGAGAGCCTAACACATTCAACTGGTGGTCTGTCCTAGATGTTTATCATTCACCTTGTAACACATTACTATTACCTGCTGGAGGTAATACAATATTGGCACGATGACCATGTCAGGACCAGATTCTCTCTGTGGAGTAATTTACCATGGAAAACTAGGAAATAGCTCTGCCACCTACGAATGCTGTGCTTGCCCTTCAGTGTGGGTGTGTTCATGATGGGTAACTTGTTCATGGTATAAATAAAAGGGGATTCTTAAAGAAACCCTGCAAGAAAGGGAGCACACTGACCTACCTACAGCTTTTCCAGCACCCACCTGAGTAGGTAACCATGTTAGCAGCCGTTAGAAGTGATCTTTAGCCTTGTCAGCTGATCACAAAGCTTTGGCTTCAGCTGAAAGCCTGGAGATGAAAAGGCACCAAACTGCTCAAAAGTTGGTCCCCACCAGGGTGGAGTGGGGAAGCTGGAAGCTGCTGCAAGCTCACACATCCTCACAAGCAACATTAATTTGAGTTACATGTACCCGCTTGAGAGGAAAGCCAAGGGGGGTTATAGCCCGAGAGCCATGCACTACGGCAGTCCTGAAGGCATTGGCTTTATATTGCGTGTCGTAACAATACCTACACATATTGCTATGCAATATTGTATAATCCTTAGCCCTACCGAGAAACTAAGCCACTTGCAAAATGGTGTTGCAGCTGGAGTTTGTCTCAAATATATTGTCCACCGGTGTCAATATTTTGTCTTGCATATGTGTATCAGTGTGTTTGTGCATGTTCGCATGCTTGTGGGTTTGGAAATCACTACAGTTGTTTCCTGGCACCTAGGTTCTTTCAATAACATGAAAATCGGCTGACTAAAATCTTTAACAACACTTTCCCTTAGGACAATTCTAAAATAGTTTTTTACTAGCGGAGCTCCGCATATGGAACTTGTTTCTTCCTGTGATACCAGAAGCCCGTTTAACAAGAACTGTCATTCAAAGCTCATCCTTCTCCTAATGAACCAACCTCTATTGTATGTAAACTCTGTAGCACCCTGAAAGATGCTGACCTTGCATGAGAAGACACGTCCGCAGCCTGCTTTCCAAATACAATCAGCTGCTTGAGCACCGTGGCAATTTCTCATGTAACTTTTGTTCGCTCACAAATTTCCAATTTGCTTCGTGTCAAGATAGCTCATAACAACCCAAACAGCCAGGTAGAGCAGGCGGACATCAAAATGAAAAACCAGCACAGGAGTATTTTCTTTGTTTCCTTGAAGGACAAACTGGCAGAAACGGCTCCAGCGCCTGAGGTCTAAGAGGCCCGGTAGGCAGGGTACCTATAAAGCACCAAGTGTTTTTTACACGTAAGTTGCCCGCCATTAAAAGTCGCATCACATCCCTGCCAAGTAGACGGTTTCACTTAGATGGGAACAGCATGGCAGACACAGCAACCACTCACACGGCTCCTGGGCTGCACTCGGTCGGACCCGGGCTGCCGCGGAGGATCCTGCGTGCCATCGCCCGCTCCCATAAACCTGGTGCGCTGACAGAGGCGTTTCTGACCCCAACTGCCGTTTCACACGGGGACACCCGAGAGGGCTCAGCGCAGGCATGTGGGACCTGCTCTTTCTTTCCCTTAATTTTTCACTTCTTGCTTGGGTCGTTTGGGTTTTTTTTTCTTTTTTTTTGTCTTGTTTTGTCTTCCCGAAGAAACGGTGCCACTGCCTGCGCCCTGACCCACTTCTAAGGCGGATAATGATATTCTGCTGCTCCAGCCGCCGGGCCCCCGCTCCCCCCTTCAGTGCCCAGGGAACACGGACCCGCGCCGCTTCCCGGCCCGGGGAGCAGCCCGCAAACGCCACCGACTTACCGGCCCGGGGAGCGCTTGCCAGCCCCGCCGGACCCCTCGCGATTACTCCCCCGGTTACTCTCCGCAGGAAGCGCTTCCAACAGCGGGACCGTAAGCGGTC
>NW_009259596.1:1563609-1568835 GCF_000687185.1 Egretta garzetta
CCTGACAGGAGCGGGGGATGGAGGAGAAAATCCCTGCCAAGGGGACACTGACATCGCGGGGTATGAAATTTCACTTTAGCCTCTGGCGTGAACAGTTTCGAAGAGAACAGGGGACGGGGGCGACGTTTCGGTCCAAAAAAAGACTCGTTCTCCAAGAACGGGCAACGTCAACAATTGCCCCAAACGAGGGTGTAGCTGCTGCCACGAAAAGCAAAATACGAGTCGTTCATTCACATGGGACACGGCATACGGCATATGGATTCATGTATAGATTTTAGTAGGACTACTTACATAACCACATTAATTTTCAGCCCATTCAGATCTGTGCGACTGGAGCGCATCCTAAAAATCATGCAATGCTCCGCTGGTGGGGTTATTACAACCAGCGTGAGTTGGTTGACGCTGTTGGAAGCGCCGTCTTAAAATACTTTGTCAAAGTAAATACTAGGAGCTCAGGTGGTGGGTTTTGTATCGCGCTGAGTGATCGTTTCGGATTTCTAAGTTTCCATGAAATAGATCACTAGAAAATACTAGTTATTTGCCTGTATTTAAGTATAGGGAACTTAGGAGCTTCAGCCCATTATGTACAAAACCAGTTCTACAATCGGTCTCTCGTGATAAAGTAGGCACTAACCTACATTTTTCCACCCAATAGGTGGTGCTGCTTCTGAAACCACGAACAAAGATCGCTGTTCGGTTACTCGGAGCCAAAGCGATTTCCTAGCAAGTTCTGCTAGTTAGAGGAAACTGCTCTTTAAAATTTTGTCATGTGAAAAACATTTTTACCTCCTTTCTGAAAGTAGAGTGGAATGATTCAGCTATAAATGTGATGAATGCAACTGCCCTTTAATTAAAATATATGACCTTTATAAGGGCATTAATAGCGATTTAATGCCATTTTTAAACTTAACCTATTTCTAAACCCGGGGTATTTATTCTGATGTAATTCCCTTATACTGGTTTGGCAAAGAAAGGCCTGTCATAAAACTTCTGATAAGTTTTCATAATGCCTTTCTTACGTTGCCAACCTGTTTCCTAAAATCAGATGTGCTCCCAAGCCTATTTAAAGGACAAAACTCGCAGGTGCTTGTGTATGTGTGTGGAGGCATGTGAAAACGTGCGAGTACAGAGCAAGTATACCGCAATGCAATGCAACACAATTCAATTCTGGAGACTGACTTCCATGGTCAGATGATCCTACCACATTGCAAGCAGAGCAAGACATAATCATAACTTTTCTAATGAAACCTAATGTTTTTTTAATAATTGCATCTCGTGTCTTTTTAGAGTTAAGGTGGTTTTGTGTAATGTAATATTCAAATACATGGTCTGCACGTTTATGTTGTGTTCATGAATTTAGAAGGTCTGTCAGGACGGGAAAATAAGCTTTTTTCGCTCACACATGAGGTATAATATGTGTGGTTACTTTTTTTTTTACTCTTGTTTTCAAACCTGACCTGAAGGGGATACCCTTTCGAGATGTGATGGATGGTTTGGTCTCCATGGTGGCTCGTTCTGAAGACTCGTGAGCTAGACTGCTCAGTGTATTCAACGACATGATTGTTCCCAAAAATGAATACCCTGTACCGGTTATTAGGCTAATTTAATCAGATTTCATTTGAATATGTTCCTCTTTGAGTATCTCTCCATAACTAAACATGCTCTCATCTGATAGTATTAGTTCATAGGAGTAAATCTTTTGTTAGGATTTTGGCATTATCTCCTGTTTTTTCATACAGAAATAAAATAAATGATTGCACACTACCAGTGTATGGTTCCTAGGGCTTGGTGAGAGAGGAGGACTGGGTTGGACAGGCTGGCTCTTACTGTTAGGTATTTCTGGAATGGAAGAACTCAGACCCAGGGCTCTGTGAATGGGATGTTGCTGAAGAGCAGGGCAGTCTCCCTTTACATTCTGGAGACTATGCTTACCGGTTCGAGGCTGGGCAATGTGTAGATCCCGGCCTCATTTGAGTGTAGTTTCAAAAAAATGTTGTTTAGTTCTCAGCTGGTCACACACAGAGCTCTACAGGAGGTCCTCTCTAATGAATCTGTTTGGGAGTTTTGCTGTTGCCTCTGGGAGACTCAGCCCGAAAATCTCAGTCTCATATGTGTTCAGAAAGGACAAGGTGGCCAAATCAGCCTCACTGAAGAAAAACCTATTAGAGCAGACGGAGGCAAAGAGTTCTTTTGGGAATGACAAAACAGCGACAGTTCGTTCTCTGTGTTATTGAAGAAATGCTTAGGGACATGATTCTAATATTCGGTCTGAGATATGAATAGCACCTTCCTCCACAGCGTTACCGAAGCCAAGTACTGATGTAATTATTTACGGAGCAGGGTATTGTCTGAGTATTCTCAGTGAGTGCCGTTCGGTGAAGTTCAATGGAGCTACTTGTGGAGTGAGATGCTATTCAGTCACAAGTAAGGGCACATGAGAAGTCCTGTGTGGTTATTTGTGGATGCCACTGTGTACTTAGAATAGACATGTCCTACGAAGTTCTTTCCGCTATGAAAATTAAAGGGGAAAAAGCCCCCAAACCTCTGTGGACAATTCTCTTGCTTTTTTACATTTTTATTTCAAATGAGAAGTGTATGAATCTGTAATCTTCAGCCTGCATATGTCTCAAGCTGAAGGTGTTCTTTGAGATTCTGCCCCAGCTTACCGGTCTGTTCCGTATCACCTCCTGAAAGTCAGTGGGGTGTGCCCTTTCTGTTGCCTTCATCTCATTGTGCTTACGGAAGAAATACCTGAAGTCTTTTCAGTAAGTAGACTATTTATGAATCTGTGTAGGCAAGAAAATGTTAATAGAAAAAGGAACATGTTTTAACAAGTTACATTATAACTGTGCCTAAATTTGAATCAAAGAGGTGTAAATATTTAGGCAAGACTTAAAAAATATTCCCTGCTCTCACTAGCAAAATGTCTGGGTAATTTCCCCAAATAATGTAAAAACTCCCTCCAAAATTAGCTCATCTACACCTATTACTACTATCACTGTCTGACCTCAACCAGTGCTTTGCCTTTCAAAATGCAGCTAATTAAACTATGAATTGTTTAATTAGTTGTGTCTCACTATGGTCTTTCACTGTCTAGAAAAGATCTCTCTGATTTTTAGCTTGTTTCTGGCATCCCACTACCATTACTTTAATCACACAAAAGTAACAACATTTCCCCAAATATTCTGATTTTTCTTACACAGCTGACATGAGGACTGTATTGCCAAGCTAGCAGACAGCATACATCCCATGACCAGTGAGAAAAGCAACTTCTCTGTGCTCTTTACTGGACAGCCCAGTTGATGATAATGAGAACCTGAAGGAGAGCATTGGCTCAGCTTTCTAAATACCGTCACATTTTCTCTTCATTCTCATGTCCGCATGTTTAGATTCAATAAGCCCTTAGACTGTTAAAGGACTATGGGATCAGATCCTTCTTTCTTGCACTGACCTCTTAGTTTGACAATATTTGTGTAGGCTAGATGCTTGGCATACTTCAAGCTCAGTTACACCACCATAATATTACTGTATATTATTGTTAATGCTTTAGCGTATTTTACACTTAAGGTGACATGTTCCTGTGGATGATGATACATAGCTCCTATGGAGAAATTTAGTCCTGCCGTATCTAAACCATAAAAGCTAAAACAAAAATAAGAATTTTAGGACTGGTAAACCATCTATTTTAACCATCTGTATTATAACCATCTATACATTATGAATTTTTGTACCGTGGAGACTGATACATACCCAAATCTAAATATACAGTATGGATTTATTTTAGGTTCAAATACTGGCAAGTATGAAAAGTTGTGCAGAAATGAATGACATTTTAGAAGTTAATGTCATTGTAACCTAATATTTATTCAGCACACTAGTCTGTGGGACATATCTAAAATAGTTAAAGCTGTACTTTGCAGTGTTTATTCAATACAATGTGTAAGGAAAGTTTTCTAAGCTGTATTTGGCATTACTTCGCCTCTGAATATACTCTTCTATCTGAATTCCTGGAGAGAAACTAAATAATGCATATAAAATTACAGTGGTAATTTGAAACTATTCTAATTATAATCTGGATTATAAATCAGGATGGTAATTTATGAATATAGGCACTTGCCCATTTCTTAAGGAAGGCGCTTTCCTTCATTTTCTGTGCTCATCTTTTAAGTGGTCACTGCCCACTCTGAGTTCTCTAATTAGGAATTAAAGGGTGAACAGATTCTGTTCTTTCGCTGACAATTTCAATTCCTCTTCAAACGTGCCGTGCTTCTCAGTATTCCCCGTAGGGCCTGGAAGTCTGTGGCAGTTCCGGAGCCCCCCGCTCCCATTTAACAGCTCGATTCTCACAGCTTCGTGCACCATTTATGTGGCTTTCCTGTACGAGACATCCTTTGGCTATTCAATAAGCTTCTTTTCCCATAAAGACAAAAGTTACCTTTCTGAATACATGTCAAGGCTTCTGCATCAGAAAGATAAATCAACAGGAAGAAAAGGACTTACAGTATTAAATAAACAAAATCCGCTAAATGAAAGATAGCAAATTTTTCAAAGAGGCTGGGGCTGTAAATGAAACTTGGCTCCAGCAGGTTGTTGAGGAGCTGTTGGCAGCAGAGTACTTTTGTGGGAAGGTATGGTGCAGGTTGCTTGCTGAATACAAATTACTGATGTCAGTCAATTCAGTCCTGAGGCTCAGGTGGAAATAACTGGAGATTTTAGAAACAAGGTGAGGGTTTACTTTGCTTATTTTGCATCGCTGGCTGATATTGCGGCATTATGTGGTTAAGGTGAAATAATAGAGTTTATAAGAAAAACGGGTACTGTGTAAAAGTGTCATGGATTATTCTGGATGAGGCATGCTTCTCAGAAGCTCCTATTGCTTTCGACTTCTTGCCCTGACTTAGGATTTCGTTGATCCATCAGAAGTAGTGATATTTCACCCTAGAAATCAGCATTTTTCATTAGAAATTGAAGACTCCAGGAGCTATTGAGTTAGCTAACTTTGGAAATCATTATTGTGGTAAAAGTCCCGTGGATGACAAAAAATGCTATCCTACATTTGATAGGGGAAGCTCAGCATGGAAAGTAGGATGCTGGTGGAACTTAGGCGCCTGAACCCAAAATTTTAATTAAAAGTCCCTGACTCAGCTAGTACCCTTCTGGGCTGCCAGGGAAGCTTTCAGGCAGGTACAATCCTTCTTCTGCATGTGCCTTACCTGACCCTATTAT
>NW_009259596.1:1568847-1574871 GCF_000687185.1 Egretta garzetta
CCTCCTAAGTTTAATTGGGATCCGAACTCAAGTGTTCTTTCTGATGACTTCCCTGAACCCTAACTCAGTAAGGCTTCCCTAAATAGGCGCTGACAGGATCGGGTGTCTTGATCTGACTCCTGTCGCGACTTCTGCTAAAGACAAAGGACAAGGTGATGGCTGTGCTACCTTCTCGTGTTGTGGCCCAGTGATGAAAGTGTTTTATAAGGACAGTCTAGAGGGAAGACTTATTCTGAGCTAAAGGGATTTGAACCTAAATCTTCTATCTCCAAAGATTAGGTTTTGTCAAATGAGAGGACTCTCCGTACTTCTTGTTTAAGCTGAAGCACTTTTCCTTAAGAAAAAAAAGAAGAAAAAAAAAGAAGAAAAAAAAAAAGGTGAATCACAGGGAAGGACTAGGGAGAAGATCAAATAACATCATTATGCCACTGCATGCAATCATAGCTAACCTACTTCTTAAATATTGTATATGGGTATGTTCCCCTCATCTCAGAAAGGGCACAGCAGACTGGGAAAAAGTAAGAGAATGGCAACAAGGTATTTGTTTTCAGGAATGACTAAATAAGCTAGGAATCACTGTCAAAACAAAAGACAAAAGTTTGTTTTGTAGAGCATTATAAACATTACAAACTCACAAGTGATGGGAATAGGTTCTTCACTGACTCTTCCAGTAGAAGAGCAAGGGGACAGCAAATGAAGGCAGCAGGAGACAGGTTTAAAAATAAATAGAAGGGTAGTTCTTCCTGCAACAGGTGATAAACTTGTGAAACTGCTGCAGGTTTCTCTGAGAGCAAAACATTTTGAGGCCATACTAGATAAGCTCTTGAAAGAGAAACCTACTGAGGGTTGCTAAGCAGATGGAAATCACATCCATTTGGGGAATTTTTGGAGCAGGAAATGGATCCTGGGAGAGTTTGCAAGGAAATTTTCAAAGCATATCACATAAGTTTGCCTTTTTCTTAGTGTTCCTTAAGCATCTGCTTCAGTATTTTGGAGGCAGGACTCTGAATTGGTAGGGTAGTCCAGCAAGTGAGGAAATATGAGTTCTTATGCCTGCTCCTACTCAGTATTTCATTATCCACTTGCTGGATACAATGCATAGATCACTACCACTGCCTTTTCTCTGGTTGTGCTCTAAAGAGAGCAGGTTTTGCTCATTTCTTTGCAAGTTGCAGATACTCACTCTCAGAAGGGGATTAGGCTGCATTTCTGAAGGACCCAACCTCCCGAAGGTCGGCAGAGCTCAGATGCCTTTCCACCAACTCAGCATTTTACATCAGCTGTCCTGGGCACCTGAGTGCCGTTTGGGCAAGCTCGTTGCTTGTTAATGCACTCAGTTGCCTAGCTCACTGGAAGACAGCGCTGGAGCCTGAACTTCAAGGCTCTGGAGCCTCCTGCTAGTGCCTGATGGGTGGGTGATTCAGCTAAATGCCACCTTGCATTTGGGCTTTTGGCTAAGTCAGGGCTCTCGAATCCATCATTTACACTGCAACTTCAAGATTCAGCAGCAGAAAACCAGGCTAGACGTGGCTTGGCTACTTGGCATATAAAAAGCATTATTTACTTCTCTAGATTTTTATAGCAGCCAGTTAGACACACAAGGTAACATATTTTTTTCCTACAGCCCTTTATGTTTCACTAAACTTACAGACTGTGGAAAATTCTCTGGGTGATGTTGAAATATTAGAGATCCTACTTTGCAGATAGCATTCAGCCATGTGCATTTCTGTATGAAGATGTTAGGACTTCTCACCTGACTAGGGAGAGATTTCATTAAGGGTTTTCAGGAGCAGTGTATCTGTTAGTACTTTGGCTCTGAATTGTCATCCTTATTGCCAAAAGATTTCTGCTAGATACTGGATTACCTGAAGACTGAAATATAGAGCAGGTAGCATGTGAAGAGGTATCCATCTTCACTGCCTTGTTTATCTGTTTGCTGAGATAGGATAACGGTAAAAACAGCAAAGAGTTGATTAAGCAATACCATCAGAAAGGGTGAAATATGAGACATCTAGGGTACTTGACTGTATGGAAACTGTGTTACAAAATTGGTCCTTGAAATGCTGTAAATAAAGGATACTGCATAAAAAGAAATTAAATCAAATGTATCTTAATGAATGAAGATGTAAATGCCCTAACAGAATTTGATGAAGAATTCCTGACTTATCTAAAATTTCCTTGGAAATCATGACATGTTCTTTCATTGGGACACGTTTTCTGGTCTTTTTTAGAGGCTATCCAGGCCAAATACGGGTTTTTTCTGTAAATAAACGGAAGAATTTAGTGACTTCATTGAGATTTAGACTGGTTTGTATCATAATTCTTCAAAATATAATTTTCCAAATATAATGGTATTTTTTAAAGTTGTCAAAGCCTTGGAAAAACAAAACTTGTAGTGTTCTGCAGGGGCAGCCTTTTTTTAAGAAACGGAAAGCTTTTTGAGAGCTAAAGCAAGTATTTTGAGGCAAAATTAAGCCTTTAAAATATCAGTGTTTAAAAAAAGACTTGATTCTTCAGTTGCTTTATATGCTGAACTCCATGATTTCAGCAGAAGTTCCCAAAAAGAAAAACATCTGCTTGCTTAGACTAAATAGCTAATGATCAGAGTAACAGCTGGCTTTATAAAAGTGACCTCCTGTTACTCCAGGCACTTTGCCTTCTAGCTCCATCCCCAAACTGACCAACTGTGTTTCATCCATTTCTAGGCATTTGGAAAAATCATTTTGTTCCGAGCGTATGTCAGTTGTTTCTGTCATTTCCTTTTATAACTCTTGTTCCGGTAGGAGTGTGTAAGTATGATAATTAATAAATTTGGCAGGCTGGGACTTCTTGGGAGGCTGAGGAGCCTTCTGCCAGCCCCCTGGAGCACTGGTGTTAGGTGTGGGGGACATTCCCTGTTATGTGGTGCACTCAACCATGCAAGCCATCCACCCATCATCTGCACAGAGTTTGGGGTGAGTCCTGTGTGGTCTGTGCCTACTTTCTTTGTAATCTTTGATTTTTGAACTTTGCATTTCATGTATCTTGCGATGTTGCAGGAAAATCCCAAGGAACCACGTTCTCTTTGTTTTGTTTTTTTGTTTGTTTATTTTGTTTTGTTGTTGTTTGTTTTGTTGATTATTTTTTTTTTAGTACACTCTAGGTTTGTGTTAAAAAAACTGCATCGCTGTCGATGCACAGATCACAGTAGAACTACTTCTGGCTCCTATCAGTGGAACTGTGTGTGAATAAATCCTGGATGAGTATCAAGGAGAAAAAGATCCAGAAGAGCTATTTAAGTTTTAGGATAGTGCTGACATAAACCCAAATGGATATAAACTGGCAATGTGCAGATTTAAGCTGAAAATTAGAAGAAGGTTCTGAACCATTACAGCAACGGGATTTTGGAAGGTCTTTCCAATGGTCATTGTAGGAGCAAAAAGCCAATCTGTTTGTTGTTAAGAATAGAGTACTGTGGTTTTTTTGCAAGATCCTGTGGCTCCTGCAATAGGAGAGAACCCCATCAATGATCTAGGAGTCCCTGGCAGTGAGTGCCATGGTACAGTTTCAGCTGCACTACATCAGAAAACTGAGCAGCGTACGCCTGGCTGTGCCAGCCAGCTGCCCACCGCTGACACAACACAAACCCGTCATGCCTCATGATGGACCGACATGTTTGTAAGCTGAGGTACGGGGGACTGACTGGTCACTTAGCATCTCCACTACCAGTCAGCATTTCAAACGGCACTGCGCAGTAAAACATCATAAATCTATCCAAGAAAAGAAATAAAGTCTAATATAATGGCAGGAGACTTAAAAGATGTACATTTTGGGTATAATTATTATATTTTGAGGCTGTTGACTGTTTTAAGTTAATTACTTGTACAAACACAAGGTAAAAACCTTCCTTAAAGAAAAGTATTTGAAAACTCATGTGGTTGTATGACTTCACGAGCTAGGGGGTTAGGTAAAATTCTAGCCATTAGAAGATCCTTGAGAACTGGCAGGTCTCTCACTTTCTCACATGTTGTGGCCATAGGAAATTTCAATTCCATATATTTCAATGTCAAATTTTACATTGACTGAATTCTGAGAGTATTCTCAGGCTCATCCACCCATTTCTCATTAATCTTCTCCATGCCTCCTCTCACATTCTCATATAAATGGTTTGGCCACCCCAACAGCCCCGTGAACTCTCTCCTAATGGTGTGCACATTTCTCCAAAGATACATGTTAGTCTACTAACGTAAAATTACTCCTGCAACTTTGTGAGGGTCCTCCTTGACAGGCTTCTGCCCCCCTTTTAATGTGTATCTCTTACATATCTAATACAATTCATCTTCACTCTTTTTTGCTGTATTTTTGTTATCACTTTCTCCCCTTCTTTATTTGGGGATTCATGTTTTGCTTACTGCTTTATCCGTATCGTAAAAATACCCCCAAACACGTAAATCAACATAATAGGTATTAGAAGTAACCAAACAGTGGGTAAAAAAATGTAAGTTCCTTATTTTTTTTTCTATGTGCGTTTTATTTTCTGCATTATTTTCAGTTGTCTAATCACTCAGTCAAAGGTTTAGTTTTTGGTATCTCTTGATGAGATTTCTGTATTTAATGTGTATATGTATATATACTTGAGCAGAGGTCATGTCAGTATTACATTCAACAGAATTAATTCAGGAGTACTTAGAACAGAAATTATTCTTTTAATCCATTAGTGAAAAATGCATCCATACAAAAAGATAATAGGAAGCTATCCTTTAATCTGAGTATTTTTCAGTCTTTTCTGGTTTGTGCTATCCACTGTGGGATTTGTAACGCATGAATCAGCCAAGAATGTATGTTCCCGTGTGGCAGTAGTCTTCACTGTCTGTATGGGAAATCCCAACCTTTTTGTGTGAGGTGATAAGACTGTGACACAAAATCTGCTAACGATTTGTCTGAGTAGTGGCTGTACTGATAGAGGGAAAGATGTCAGCAGGCATGGATACATACTGTTCATTAGGAATAGGTGAATATCTTAAATGATCTGATTAGCTTTTGCAACTGTTTAAGTGTTTACAGTAAGAAAAGAGATTTGTCATATTAAAACAAATTGCAAGTGCCGTTTAGAGCAGATTAAAAATACCCTTATTGCCCTGCTGAGTGGGAGAAGACAGGTTGAGCTAAGTCAGGTGAAGCTAATAAGGCGGTGATGCATAATGGCTCGTTTCAGGTTACATGAGGTTGAGTGAAATAGGGGAAAATGTATATGGAGCAACCAGAAAATGCAGTCTTGTTTTTGGTGAATAAGGTAATGTAGATTAATCAGCTTTTCCTAATATGATCTACACTTTCTATCACAATTATAAACAGTGTATTTGACTACAACTGTAATCCAGGTTTTCGTGGAAGAATTACAGTTATCATCCAGGGGGTTTGTTCATTACTTAAGAATGTGCAAGAGTTTTTCTAAACATATGAAACCCTGCTCCTTTAAAATCTGTTGTTCACTTGAAAACAACAAGAAATTTGACCCACTCAGAGTAGCTTTAGGATTAGATCAAAGAAGAGATTTAGTCACCTTGAAGTGGCACTCAAAATGCTGGGTTAGGCATCCTGCTTGTCCTGGCCAGAGCACGAGAATTATAGGCACCTAGGCTGGAATTCGTAGCAGCCAGCATGTCCAGTGCTGGGATGTGCAAACCTGCCTGGTAAAAAAAAGATCAGTATAAATAACAAAGTATAAAAAAGTAACAAACTGGAAAGTGCCTCTTAGGGCCACATATTGGGAATAACCTTGCTGAAACATCTCGTTTAGATGGCTACACCTGACAACAGATACCTTGGAATTCGGAATTGTTGATCTTACTATTTCTAAACCAGCCGTAAGATGTTGGTACTGGATACTTCTCATAATCATCTAATAGTACAAACTTGTTTTGCGTTTGCGTGGCAAGGTTTTGGTAGGGGGTGGGCTACAGGGGTGGCTTCTGTGAGAAGCTGCCAGAAGCTTCCCCTATGTCCGATAGAGCCAACGCCAGCCGTCTGGAAGATGGACCCACT
>NW_009259596.1:1575118-1605028 GCF_000687185.1 Egretta garzetta
TGGCCCAGTGGGGACAGGAGCCCAGCCGCGAGCAGGTTTGCTGGCCGGGCTGGTGACCCCACAGGGGACCCACACTGGGGCTGTCTGCTCCTGAGGGACTGCACCCAGTGGAAAGGATGGACCCACACTGGAGCAGTTGGTGAAGAACTGCAGCAAGTGGAAAGGACTCATGTTGGAGAAGCTCGTGGAGGACTGTGTCCCGTGGGAGGGACCGCAGGCTGGAGCAGGGGCAGAGGGTGAGGAGTCCTCCCCCTGAGGAGGAAGGAGTGGCAAAGACACCATGTGATGAACTGACCCCAACCCCCATTCCCCATCCCCCTGCGCCGCTCAGGGGGGAGGAGGTAGAGAATTCGGGAGTGAAGTTGAGCCTGGGAAGAAGGGAGGGGTGGGGGGGAAGGTGTTTAATGATTTGGTTTTATTTCTTATTACCCTATTCTCATTTGATTGGCAATAAATTAAAATGGTTTTCCCCAAGTCGAGTGAGTTTTGCCCATGACAGTAAATGGTGAGTGATCTCTCCCTGTCCTTATCTCAACCCATGAGCCTTTTGTTACCTTTTCTCTCCCCTGTCCAGCTGAGGAGGGGAGTGATAGAGCAGCTTTGGTGGGCACCTGGCATCCAGCCAGGGTCAACCCATCACAAACATTTGCCAGAGAAACAGGAGATGGCCATCCTAAACCTTTCCCCTGTGAGGGGGTTTGAACCATGGAGAGCTGTATTATCCGCAGGATGACAGAGCACAGCAGCTGAGGATGGGCAACGGTGCTAGTCTGTACCCGGGCTGAAGATGGGAACTGTAGAAAAGTTTGAAAGAGAAAACCTAACTATCCGGTCCAATGGGTGAGACAAGGTGGTCCAGCGAAGCATTTCCAGGTGCCCGATGAGATTTTTGCCTTCCTTTTTCACTGTGCCCCCCCTACCCTGCCCGAGAAGCAGCAGCCGCTGCCAGGTGCAAACAGCAAATCCCTGGTCTCCTTCTGCTGTGGCTCAGCCCATCTCCCCCACCACATCCCCTCATTGCTGTCCCTCTGTGGCTGCAGTAGCACATCTCTCTGCTGGGGGACGCACATGTGGATGAAGGCATTTGGCTGCAGAGGCAGCCCGTACTGCTAGAAGCACCGCTCTGCCTGCGACGGGGGATAGGAGACAGGCCAGGAAATGTGGTCTGTAGGCTGGATTGAAGCCTTGGGTCAGCAGTTGGACCATGCTGGGTTATGTCTCACAGTGAAAGGACTGAGACATGGGGTTCCAGTCCTTGTCAGTTTGATTATTTCTGTCTTTTATCTAGCTGCTATCCAATGTAAAAACCACCAGGATTTCTGTTGTCCCCTGTAGTTTTGAAACCTGCTGAAGAATGCTGCTCTGTCTCCTGGATGGGTCGGTCTGATGCTTATCTAGGTCTTCTGGGCATCTCTAAATAGCCACCTACTTACCATGAAGTCTGTGCATCTTTCAGTCTTGGACCAGTTCCTGGGGTTTTTGTGTTGTAGAAAACTGAACCAGTTAGACACAGAAGTGTATTGTATCTCTCCCAGAAAAGAAAACCGTGCGGCTGTATTGTTAGTCTGCGTAGGAAATGTGTGCATTTGCACCACCCCTGTTGGAACAGCAGGAGATTTTCTGCCGCAGGCAGGTACGGCAACTGAGCGAGCAACAGCTGCAGTGTCCGGGAAGAAAATACAGCATGTGCTCCTTTTTGTAGCAAATCAGCTGCTTTAGGAGGCATAGGGGCAACGGATTCATCTCCCCGGTGAGACACTAAGCCTGGTACCTCCAAGGCTTTCGGCTGAGGTGGAGCATATTACACCGCTCCCAATACAGCCAAAATGTTAAAGGCTTAGTCAAACCCATAATTAATTAACACTTGTGTAACACTTAGAAGATATAACTTGCTAGATGAGCACTAAGGCTGTTGCTAATGATTTTAAATCTATGAAGCGACTTCCTTAAAAACCTTTGAAATTGGCAATTATAATGTTCTGTCTTAGATGGAAAAGCTTTGATCACTCCACAACAGGAAATAAATGCATGACTTCCAACTGGAGAGATACAGTGGCAGAACAGCAGCAAACGGCTAAGTCACTGACGTGGCAGAGGGCCAGAGGAAGATTTGCCGTTGCTCCTTCCAAAACTCGATTTGAAGCCATTTCAGTACTTCTGTACTGCATAAATGACTGTGAAAGTCCTAGGAAGTCTGCAGTTGCATGTACTTTGGGTCTGAAGATAAGACTTAATTGAAGAATTTATTTTCATGCCCTCTTCACTTTTTTAATGTCTATGCAATTACAAGGCTACATTCTGACGCAGTGCTAGATATGAACCTAATGAAGATATTCTGCCCTGTCCCGTCTTATGTTCCAACCTTGAAGCTTTAGTAAGATTAAAACAAAATTACAAGATTTAAAAAAAAGTATAAAAATATGTCTGAAAGCCTAATGTTTTCTGGTCAAGGCTAGGAATATTTGTAAAGAAACTAACTAACTACAGTCTAGAAGCTTGATTTTGCTGTCGTGTTTTCTGAGAGCAAAATATGTAGCACTGTCTTCTTTGCTTGACTAGAGCTGGTTGTGGGTTCAGCAATGACATCCACCCAACTGTTTCCCTAACTTACTCAATTTCTCATGAGGTGATTAAAATTTAATAGGTTTTTTGGTATCAAGCAGTGTAGTCTTTGCCTGTAAACTTTTTACACTTCCTCAAGTAACTTCCAGTTATTCATGGAGAGAAGAAAGAAAATAAGAACATTTTAAGAAAATAAAAAGGCATTATAGAAAGACTCTGTTTTTAAGGATGTATGAGTATTTTTGAGCTAGTGTAGTGCTGTCACATGCAAATAATGCGTACCTGTCGAAGGCATCTTCAGAAACATTTTATTTACTTTGCTTAATTGCTTAATAAATTCCCCCTGATAGATGCTTGAGTAAGTGAAAAATACTCTTCAAGTTGCTTCTTGAAGGAACAAATGTTATTGTAATGGTTTTGTATCATCATAACAAAATAAAGTTATATCCAAGTAAAATAAGGGGAAAAATCTATCTCGCTACTTCTCTGTAAGCTTTCCATTGAGGGATTAAATGTTAGTGCTATGCCTGTTGATGCAATACCAATATACTTCAGAAATTTTACAAACATTTGAGAAATATGTAACTAGTTATAGGAAATATAGCCATTTAAATGACATGTACTTATTTCGTTCCATGGACAGATCAGTCCTCTGACTGGGCTTTTACACATGTTGGATATTTAAATGAAAATGGGATCTGAGGGTAAACTGACATGTGGAGATGCTGTAAAATCAGGAAATTGCAATAATTTATTATTCATGTATCAACAACATCTAAGTGCATTTGTCAGTGTGGAGATGCTGTAAAATCAGGAAATTGCAATCATTGTTCATGTATCAACAACATCTAAGTGCATTTGTCAGTGACCAGGGTTTCATTGCGTAAGGTACTGTATGAACACAGAGCAGGAATATGACACCTGCCCTAGGGAGCTCAGAAATAAAATAAAATACAAAAAGAGAAGCTGATGGGACAGAGAAGATAGGAGGAGCTACTAAGAAAAAATCACAGTATTAGTCAGTATAAAAAGCAGTTGAGTTGGTGAAGCAGCAAACGGTCACATCTTTTCTAGCTATTCCTGCGAGTGAGAGTTTTGAAAGAGGTATTGAACGGGTCTGCCTGAGTTCCTCAGGTAGTAATTAGAGGTAGTAATACTTTACTCGGAGGTGTGTTTTGTATGAACAAGAGCATGTTTGCATTTCTAAAGCTCTTTCAAGAGAAAAAAAGGTTAGCTCCAAGTCTTATGTTATAGGGCAGAGTCCCGCTGCGAGGAATTTAAGTAGGTAGCCTTTGCAGTCTCTGTGGGACCTAACGTGTGCGTGCAGGCGGGTTGCTTTGCAGTCACCTGGAGGCCCTGGCGCAGCCCCTTGCATGCCATCCAAGCCCCAGGCAACACTTACAGGTGAGGAGAAGCATTCATGTATGAGACCTAGCGTATTCTGGTGATGCAACAGGGAGGTGAAAATCATGAGACATAGGAATTAAACCTGGCAGACAGTGCCAACTCGAACTTGTCATTTACCTTCTTTACCTTGCAGACAGCAAACTGAGGCAATATGTCCATACTTTCCAAAGTCAGCTTAGGAACAAATAACTAGTAAACAGTAGGGTGCACAGATAGTACGGTGTGAGCGCTGGCACGTGAGGAGCCAAGGTGTTCTGCTTCTGATGACACCTTTCAGTGTGAGCACAGCCTTCCTCATAGTGCGTGGCTTCACTTAGGTGCAACTGCATGTACATTTACACCTGACAACTTGGGTCAAAACAGCTGATCTGAACATTTATGCTGTGGTGGATCCTCTCTGAGCATAATCCTGAATGGAAATTCTTCCCCTGCGTGACCCAATGGTACCAGAAGCCATGGGCTGCAGCAAGGCCCCTTACCTCATGGTCCCAGCCCAAAAGTCAGTGTGGAGAAATGTGGCAAAATCTGATAGGCATTTGCTGTATAAAACAAAGCTCTAACATCTCACAAAAGGAACAGTTGTACTGAATGGGGATAGCGCTGATGTTATTTTATCTAATTGCTGTGATTTAATGTTCACATGCTGCATATGGCTAAAAGTGTGGTAGGATGTTCATAACATCCTAAAAAGTTAGGTTTTCCTCATGTGTAGCTGTCAGTACAGCTTGGATCCACATGTCATGTTTGATGATGATGATGATATCCTGTGTCGTTCTTCTTCATATGTGTCATTCTTCTTCATGCTATGAAGGTGGGCATGTGAGCGTGGGTGTGGGGCTGGTGGCTGTTGCCATCTCAGTTTCACAAGGTCTCACAGCACACGTTGTCTGGGTGGTCCCTGGTGCTGAATGCATCGGTACAGCTTCTCTCTCTGATGCCTTCCATACTGCCAGCTAAAAAGGGACATGGGTCACCGTTCACGCTTCAGTGTTTGCTGCCGGTTACCACATGGCAGTGCCCGGATATATTATTGCCGTCTCCAATTCTGACTTCAGGGAGGTGGTGCTCTGTATCCATTACTCATCACTCAGAAGTAAATGTTGACTTTTAAGTTGTGTTCTTAAGGACAAATGCTGACAGGGACTAAAGCTTTAAGTTGCACAAGCAAGCAGTGGATAAAAACTTACCTTTCTTTTTACTCTCTCCTTAAAAAAAGCATATGTTAAAAAAGAAGAAAAGGACCATTCCATTTTTCTATTGTTTTCCAGTAAATGATGGCTTATGGGGGAAAAAAGAAAACAGCGAGGAGTCTGACTGGCAAGAGGAAAAGTATAGTAGTGGTAGTTTCCAGAGTTTTTTCCAGAGTTCGTAGAAATCCCACGGAGAGATTAAGAGAAAGGAAGAGAGCAAATGGAGGAAAAGAAGAGAAAAAAAAAAGAAAGGGAAAGGGAGAAAGAGGAAGGAGGGAATGAAGAAGGAAGGGAAGGAGGGAGGAAGGAGAAAGTTTACAAATGGCACCCGTGCAGCTTCTGTTTATCTCATGTTTTGTGAGTTTGGTGCTGCTGCTGCAGTCTGCAACTACTCATCATTTGTAACTCCTAGAAAATGGGACTGGGGAGGGGAGTTAAATTAATCCTGCTGTGACTTCTACAGGCATCGCATCACCAAACCCAGAGAGAAATGAAATGAAGTGACTGAACCCCAAGCTTTCAATCTCAGTTGTTTTTAATGACTCTCTTCCATGTACTGGGGAAAATGAAGAGGGTAATGCTACCAGTTTCTTCTCTTTTTAAAAAATGCAGCCCGATGGAGTTGATTGCAGAGCAGTTTATGAGATTGTCATTCATCACAACAGAGAAAAAAAATGTTCAGAGCAAGAGATGAGGAGTCTTTATATATTTGCTTTTAACAGGAGTTGTTTATTTAACTTCCTTGGTATCATCACCAGAGTGATCGCTAAAGATCTGTAGGTATGTAATACTTCTAGCAAATACATAATGAACGAATTATAGAAGGACGCTTGTTGATACTCATAAGGAGAAATTAAGTTCTGCAACGAGAAGAGCGGCAATGGGTTTGGGGAAGGAAGAGACACCACCCCCCTGGCCCTTTACCCACACTTCCACGCTGCCTTGGCCTCTCTCGGTGGGTGACCCACACCACCTCCTCTCCTGCTCACAGGGGACCTTATGCACTCCCCTTCCCCTCCTTCTCTTCCTCAGCCCCATATGTGGACATGACCCAGATTTCCCTTCCAAAAATCCTGGTTTAGAGGCAAGGAGAGTTCTTGTCTGACAGGGGAGGAGGGAGTCCTGCAAAGCAGATTCCAGGTATTTGTCACTCGCTGCCTGTGGCAAGCATGCATATCTGAGATTATAGTTTAAATTCTGATTATACAACGTGGAGTCCCAATGCAGCTAGAGCTCTGTGGATGTTCTGGCAATATAGAAATAAATCATAATAATAGTTGTTAATAAGCGAGTGCTGACAGTGATACTCAGGCTGCGATGACCATTGTAACCTAAAAAACCCCAAGGAGCTTTATTGTTTTCAAAACAGAAATGGGTATTCTTAGGCTGAAAGATAATTCAGTTGGAATAGTAACTTTCATTTATAATAAATGCCTCCAGACCTGATGCTGCCTCCTTGAACAATGTGCAAACCCAAGGTTTGATGGTAAAACTCACTGCTCCTGAGCGTGGCACACCGCTGCCTCTGTGGACAGAATGTAGTTGTGCGTTATAGATCAAACAGGGACTTTGCTGTTTTCCACCAAAATGTGAAAACCTTTGGTAATAACTGGTTTTGTGAGGGAACATCTGAAGAAGAGTTAAAAACTTGGACTTGTAAGGGCTGTGGCTAAGAAGAGTTTTAGTGTGCAAGGGGAACAGACAGGCTGGCGTGGCATCTAAGTTTTGTAAGTTTAAGTTCTTCTTCAGGCAGACAGTATTTGGAAGTAAGTTTCAGCTAAATTTCACAATTACTTTAATTGGAGAAAACAACTTCAAATTCTTTTTGATGCAATATCTATAATGAGTGCTATTTTAAGAATCCACCCAAGGCTCTAGTCATGAAGAAACATGTGCTTGACTGAGTTACATTCACTCTAGAAAATAAAATTGATGTTCTACTTGCAGGTCTAAAGGGAAGATCTTTGTTCTTTTTCCTCCAAGACAGAATTCCATCATGGCTGTGATGAATATCCTAGTTTTACAGGGAAAAAAAACAGAAGAGAAACAAGCTGTCATTCCCTATGGAAAAAAAAAAAATCTAACATTATATTGGAAGGAAAAAAGGCATACTAGTGCAAATCCTGATCAAAATAAATTCTTCTACTCAGTTCTAAACTGTGTCCATAAAATTTTTGATGTACATCTATTAGGCATGCTGGTTTTCTGACATATATTATGCAACAAATAAGTTTGTAAAAGTGAGGTTGTATTAGGGTAAGAACTACTATCCAAGAGCTACTCTTGGATTTAAGTGACTGAGATGCTCAGAAGGAAATTGGAAAAAGTTAACTGCTAATGGAAATGACTGTATAGCAAAATAAGTTTGAGGAAGAGTAATGGTTCCAAGTATACATCAGCATCTGCTTTCATTAATCTAGGAAAGTATCCAAAACATGGCCAAAAATGTGCAGTATTCAGTGCTTGGGTGAGCGCCACCTATTTTTCAACATACACTGAATGTAGCCTCCCAGGCGCTATAAACATAAAAGTAGAAATTAAGATGCCAATAAAACCAACAGAACCTTTTTTTCCTACAGTTGCATTCTTCCATCTCCTTTCCTTCCAGTGCTAATACGGAGTTCATAAGAGAGCAGATACATTTTAGTGAATGAATAAAATTCAATCCTAAGATAAATAAACTAGTATACTGCCAGTATAAGAGCAGTGAGCCCATTTGTTTGGCAATAAGCCAGGCATTGCTGGATAAATTAAAACGCAACCCTTTCATCACTGCTTGATTTAGCAATTAGTTGACATCAAACTAGCAAACATGCACCAGACAGAGAATACAGAATGTAATTTCTCCATATTAATACTCTAATCTCTCTTTCATTGCATATCTTCATAGTAGGGAGAATTAATACCGATAGAATTTCCATTATTTACTTAAAAAAAACCCCAGTCACTGTAAAGTGTTCGTTTGCACTTACCTGGCACTCAGCGTAGATAAGATCTTCCTTCACCCTTAATCTAATTATGACAAAATTAATAATGACAAGCCTTGAAAAAGTAAGTGCGTGCCAATTAATAAAGAAGTGGTTTAGCTATGGAGGAGTTTGCTTTGCTGATTATGATGGGGCTCAGCCTCTGTATCAGCAGTGTAAGAGGAGTATGCTGAGAAGACAGCCATAAAGATAAAGGTAAATTGTGAAATCCAAATGAGACCCTGGAGACTGGGAAGATAATGACGGGTAAATCAAATCTGAGATGTGGGCTGAGGCACAAACGTACAGGTGAAAAGGGAAGCTTCAATTTGATACAAGAAAAAGGGAATGTTCAAGCCATGATCTGTGTGTTATACGCAGCCTCAGAGAACAATTCGTCCATCATTCAGACCATTGCTGGCAGCTTGCTTTCTCTGGGGAGTTAATTTGATGGCAACAGCCTGCCCTTAGCTGTCATTTTTACCAGGGCTGAGAAGCTTTATCCTATTGCACTGAGCTTACTGCGCTCGCCTGACACCATGCATGCACACAAATAGGGTTCTGTCTGCTCTGGGGTAGAGATAGCCACTAAGAGCAGGCCAGAGCAATTAATTGGCCATTAAAAAACTCTTGGTCTGCTCCCAAGATGACCCTAGGAAGAAGGATCTGGCTGCTTTGATGACTGCAACCGTCTTTCAGCCATCCCCTGTATTGATTCTTCAGTGACACATGAGCCTGCTCTGGCAGCAGATGAAGTTATGGGCCCTGCCCACCGGGTTGGCCTTTGCACGATAGGGTGTATGAAAACACATTCAGTAGAGCAATTAGAACGTTAGAAATCTGGAAAGAAGTGCATATGGAATGATGGCTGGCAGGAATGTTAGATGTACATCTTAAAGTTAGCAAAAAATAGATCAAAACTTTCAAGCTGTAAAGTAAAGCAA
Source organism: Egretta garzetta (assembly GCF_000687185.1). Taxonomy (NCBI): domain Eukaryota; kingdom Metazoa; phylum Chordata; class Aves; order Pelecaniformes; family Ardeidae; genus Egretta; species Egretta garzetta. The sequence goes on from NW_009259596.1 coordinate 1,584,188, forward strand.
AAGGAAAGGGAAAAAAATAGGAATTAAAAGTAGGAGAGAAGGAAGAAAGGAAACTAGAAGACAGGAGAGTGAAGGTTTGGGTCCTATTCTAGATTAACAAAGAACTTCTTCCTAAAGATTTTTTTTTCTTTTTTCCAAAAGCTCTATTTTCGTTTGTGCTTTAAGCTCCGCATACACTCTGTAGATTTAATTCCCTTTCTTCTGGAAAGAGACATTAAACGTTTATGTCCTGGTTTGGAAAAGTGCAGTGACTTCAGTTTGATCTTCATCTCAGGAGTAAGTTTTACCAATGAAGAAATAAAAAATGGCCAGATACACGCTCTCTGGTCCTCTGCATATTGATCTCAAAAGTTAATGGGTTCAGGTATTTACGAAAAGCCGTGGTCCCCTGAGAATTTCTTATTGCTATACTTCCTAATGAAAGCCAAGACACATTTATGTGAAACTTGGAATTTACAGTAGGCTAGACCTTTATTGGTTTTTTCTTTCTAACCTCAGCTGTAAGATGCCTTGGAGATTCATGCTGCCATGAGTCTTTTCCTCTGTTGTGCCTCAGAGTACAAGAGAGAGGGGAGTTAATGCTGATCCATATATTCTAACCATTGAAGGACCAATTATCATTCCCCTTTGGGATAAAGATTGGAACTTTTCTAATGTAGACTTTGATACAGTTATCTATTTCTTGTTGAATTCAATTACCTGTAATACATGCCCCATGAGAACCTCCAAAAGGCACTGTTGGCACAGATCATAGCCAGCACACCAGCAAGAGGTGTGCCTTACTCCTTTTCCGAAGAGAGCACTTACTTCCCAATTACTTCATGTGTCATTCTCTTCGAGTGAAAAAAAATAAAAGATGGTGTTTGATTTCTTGTTTTCTGCTCTTATTTCACTTTGGTATACTTGTGCACAAACCTGTGGTTTGGAAAGAGGCAGTACTCTTCATCATAAATTATCTATAACTTCAAATAATCAACACTTGTAGCTTGGAAAATTTGCATTTCCCACAAATGAAAGAGTATATCATTTATATATTGCCTTTTCACAGCAAAGCTGTTTCTTTTTTATGGAGAGACTTATTTTGATGAAAGTCCCTTGAAGCTGATGGTAAAACTGAAGTAACAAGTTAGTGATACGGGGTAGTAGACAATATTGCGTGAAGTGTTAAATGCTGAATTGCAGAAAGCTATGGGGATATAGGAAATACATTTGTTGTTAGTGGTAGGTATTTATGGACTGAAGAAAGATTTTTCCAGTTTATTCTTCCAGCTAGCATCTATTCTGTGCATGCCCTTGGACAAAGATCACTTAGAAACTCAGTATTCATATATTTTTCAGGTGAGTGGCAGGATGCTTGATTTCTTCTCAGATTCATTTTAAGAGCAGAATTTAAGGTATAGTTTCAAGATTAGCCTTGAAGTCCCAGGCGGAGGTCACTACATATATGCATGCATGATTGCTGGTGTCAGCTTAAGGATTTTTACTTACTAGAATTCTCTCACAGAATAAATGGTTGAATAATTTACTCAGAATAAACAATGCCTCTTACTAAATTATCTATTTTATTTTACTAAGAAATGTATTGTTTGGAAATAATTGTTAAACCCATATTGGGATGAGCCGATAATTTAAAGTATAAGGGGTAATTTGCTTTAAAGGAGAATAGGGTAAGGGAAAAGCTTCTTCTAGTTCATTTGTGGAAATTGTGTTCCAAGGTATTTAAATTGAGGGCATTTTAGATAACCTTATGATTTTTTTGTACTCTCAGATCACACCTGAGCTTAATGTCTCAGCAAAATCAGTAGTAAAACTTCCTGTTCCTTTAATGGAGCTACAGTTTCTCGTGGAGAGGCTTGGGTATGTTAAGGGAGACAAGAAGGAGCTTTGTAATTAGAATTGTTACATGGTAGTCTGACTTAAAAATAATTCACAGCTTGTCAGAGAAACTAGCAATTAACTCTGAACTCTGTAAAATCTCCATCCTTAAATATAAAAGAGAAATCTGTTCAATTTGTAATTATCTTTATGGGCTGTAAAAATAGGCTCCAGATAAGAAAAAAATAGAATTCCTTTCATTAAAAACCATGTGTTTTGTTAGATGGAAGGGGCTTTACTATGAAAATGTTAGTCAACTTAAAACCCCAATGTGATTTGGTTAGAAAATATATATGTATATATATTTCATTATTGGAAATTCATTCAGCATGTACACAACAGAGACAAAGGAAAGGTTTTGCAGGTGCAGAAGCTGCCAAGAAAGGTTTGGAAGCCAGCAGAAGGAGGGTTTCATAGAATCATGGAATCATAGAATCACTTTGGTTGGAAAAGACCTTTGAGATCATCGAGTCCAACCTTTAACCTAACCCTGCCATCCCACCACTAAACCATGTCCCTAAATAGAATCATAGAATCATTTTAGTTGGAAAAGACCTTTGAGAAAGGTCTTCATGGAGGGAAGACACAATGTCGGTTAGCCCGAAATGAGCTGAGAGGGGTGGAAGACTAAAGATTAGATGGTAATAAGCTCAGAAATATAAGCTAAAGCATTTGGGACAGGCTGTGCATCCCTCAGTGCCTCTGCCATAAGAGACTGTTCAAGTAAGACACTGACCTTTCTTCATCCTCTAACATACCATTCACCAAAAGGTTAGCCTAACAGGAGCGATCCAGATTCCTCAGAAAGATCTCATTTTTTCCTCAGGAGGCATTTTCTAACAGCAGGTGTATCGCTGCTTTTCAGGGAAACATTTTTAAAAGAATTCGTGTCATTTAGTTGCAGAATATCCGGTAGGAGCATTTGAATTTGGAAGACTGGAATCTCCCAAGCTCTTACTTTAAAATTAATTCTCGATAATGATATATAAACATAGTTGCAATAAATCCAATATCTGGGAGATCCTGTCCTGGCCTCTTCTCATTCAATGGCCTTGAATGCAGAATTACAGTGATGTCTTATGGACCAAAACTGATTTCAGTGAAATTTTTTGAAGAAAAAGTATAAGAATGGGTCTGAGGGGAGTAGAAGTACCCCCTCAAGAGTCTGGCTATGGCAAAAATGCCTGTCCTTTTTAAAAACGTGAGCAAAGCCAAACCGCATTGAGGACACCTTATTGGTCAAGTGAAGATATTATATCTTTGGTTTGGTTTAGGTGTGACAGAGGCACTGCTGTGACTTGCAGAATTTTATTTTTTTTTACATAAAAAAAGTTCAGTATTATGGCATAGCAGAGTAGCATTTTTATTGTACATGGGATATTTCCAAACTGTTTTGATTTTGCAGCAAATTAACCTAGGGTAGTTGGATAGTGATTATTTATTTTAAAAGACCATTTTACAGTCACCTAAAATATTTTTTTCCTTTCTGTTTAACTAATTAGCAGTTTTTTACTGTAAACTGTACTTTAGGAGACAAACATATGTATTGTTTGAAAGTTTCATCACAATTTTCATGCCAGCAAAAGCTTGGCTGCCTGTTTTCTCTGCAGACTTATGTAAATTCCTAGGGACTTTGTGTGAATGGAAGGAGTCTGAATTTGTGTCCATGGTAATCTGTTCAATGTGTAGAGGAAGTTACAATGGCATTAACCCATGAAAAGGATCAGTTGTTTTCATGGAAAACAGTCAAGACATGCTTTGAATTCAGATAGTCAACTTAATCAGAGCTGGACATAGTTTTTTAAGGGTTTCTCTTTGAAAGAACTTAATGCTGGTCACCTGCTACAGTCAAAATACATCATTTATCTGTAAAGGGCCATAAAAATTTAACAGTTAGCTGAAGAATGGATACATCCCTGAAATAAAGAAAAAGAAAATCCTGTGGTTAGTTACAACCTCTACTTGGGCAACTAGAAGCATGAAAATGCCGTAGTTGTCCTGGCTCATTACCTGCCTTCTGCCACTGGGAGATGAGTGAATTCATACAGTGCTTCTTTAGGACTGGGAATTCAGCGGCTCGAGTCCTCACCACCTTCCTGGGTGTGGTGGGAGTCCTGCCTCAGCAGGGGTGGCCAACAAACCTGAGAGGCAAGACAGAGGGGCTTGAGCAAACGCGGCGATTCAGAGCCTTACATCAGCCTTCACAGGACATAACAAGAATTCAGGTCCAGTCCCCCGCCTCGCCTTGCTTTTCCTCAGACATAAATGGTTCTGCTGGTACGTCTGCCCTGGTAAGAAGGTGATTGAGACTATATTCCCCCTTACCTTTACCCGAAGAAATCGTATGTAGCAGCCTCATTTGAGTTTTTCTCCTGCATTTAAATTAAATTACAGTACAAGGAAGAGTAGCAATAGGCAACCTGTGTTTATTTGGCTTTTCAGCAGTGATTTAATTCACAGGGTTAAATAATACCTGTCTCAGCTTCATCTGTTTCAGCTAGTGAAAGTAAAAGATCCTTCTGCTCCATATCTTAATTAATTTGCTACAGGGTATTTCCACAGTTTAATGGTAGACTTGTATTAGGGATGGCTTACTTTTGATGATGGTAAACATGACAGGGTTAAAAATAATAAATACAATTAATGTAAGAAAGCAAAAAGTGCAGTGTCTATAATTCATGCAAGTTTTTTACAGTATCTGTCTAGTGCTACTTGAACATTTTATACCAATGTTAGCTAAATTAATTTGCTATATTGCTGCGTGAAGCTGCATTTAAAGAGCATTGTAACTATTATTTCCTGGCCGTCTTTGAAAATGGCATTACTCAACAGCTTTCCAGTGGGAAGAGGCAGGTCTTTCAATGCAGAGCTCTGAATTAACACAGCAAGAACAGCTGGTACTTGCCCCTAATCCAATTTAAGAGCTGTAAATTCCCAGAATTATTTTCATAAGAGCTACTGTGCCCTGTGCGTGTTCACCAGTGGAGGTGTTTGGCCATTAAAACGGTAATGGGAAACATGGTAACTGCTCAAGGCATAAGGGAAAAGACCACTGATCAATGTTCACGGTGTAAGCAACAACATCATCTCATCAAGACAGAGGAAGAACAGTTAAGTAAGTACTGCTGGCATTTTTACTGGACATTTAAGTTGTCTTTCTCCATGGGAGCAGACAATAGCAGCAACGATATCCTCACAAGTTGCAACAAAAAGTAAGAGAATAGACAGAATTCTACTGTTTAGGAATATCTCTTGCCTTTACATGAGGCCAGCCAGATCAGGCTATTCTTCTGGTTCTCCTGGTCAAACACAATTAGATAAAGCAGAATGTCTGGAAACTGTCCACAGGAAAAAGCAATATAAATAATAACAGTAGTCACCTAAATAAGCCTTTGCAGAGGAATTGGGTTTCGAGGATGAACTGTACCGTGAGCAATCACCAAATTGTGCCTGCCATATGAAAGTGCCATTGCCCATGAAGTTATGGAAGGTGTACCCTGTAGTGTTGGTTAGGCCAAAATCTGCTCTATCCTGTTCTCTTATAAGGGGAGTGAAAGTCAGTACTGTCTAAAATCAGCATTTGCTCTTTGAACATGGTAGATACTGCAATGTAAAAGTAAGAGCCACATAATTACCAGCTCTGTAAGGAAGCTGCAACTGATGGATCTGAGATTTTTTCATTCATTAAGTATATCAGTTTATAGTTATGTTTGGCTGTCCCTGGTGGAATTTCAGGTTGTTAAGGGAGACATAGCTAAAAAGCATCTAGGGACACATTCCCTTGAATCTAAGCAAGGGAAGAGTCAGTCATGTCACTTGCTGCAGCCAACTTCTGAGTTGTTGCTTACCTGGATGTAAAGAGGCTGTCTGTAATAGAACAATAAGTTATATTTATTTTAAGTCTTAACAGTAGCTGCATTTCATCTAGGACAAGTACTACCACTGTTTCAAATGCTGTGGATCATTCATGTGTCATATGCGAAGAGCTGGAAAAGCCCTGTTGGGTCATACCTGAATTCGGTATTGTCTGCCCAGAGGCCAGTGCAGATGCTTCAGAAGAACAGGCATGAAATCCCACACTAGGAGAAGTGAGATACTTCCCCAGTCTTTTCTCAGATGTCTCATCTATGCCGGGTGCCTCTCTAAATGTATTGTAATAACTCCAAATATTCTTGATATCTTTATAGCTATTTCGATCTTCATGTAGCTGTTAGCCTCAGCGGTTTCCTGCAGTGATAATTGCCTTATGAAAAAAAAAAAGTGTATCTTTTCACTGGGTTTCTTACTTTCAGCCTTCTCATTAATGCCCCTGGGTGTTCTTGTTCTTCTAGAGAGACGGAGAACAAAAGTTCCCAGTCTTCATCTCAGCAACATTCATTATTCTTTATATTTATTTTCTTCCCAAAATAAGCATTCTTAATGTTTTCCATCTCCTTTTGTTTGGAACTTTTCCATGGCCACTTTCAACAGTGTTCCCTCTCACCCATGTTACTGTGCTTAATTGTCTTTGAGAAGCAGGACCAGCACAGAATGCATTTTTCCAGATGACGCCACGCTGATGGTTTGTGTTAAGGAGCAATCTTTCTTCACCATTTCTGACATATTTCCAAAGTTCTGCTTGAGCTCCAGGTATACACTGAATGGAGAACTTCATTCAGCTGTCCAGGGATGCCCTGGTCTCTTCTTTCAGCCGATACAATTAATTGAAAACCCAACAAAGTAAAAGTAGTTTAGTTTTTCTCAATACCTTTTTTTTTCCCAATTATTTTTGCTGCTACAGCTATCAAAGCTGCATATCATTTGGTGTTACATATTTACCTTGCTTGTTAGAGCTTTCTGAACTTCCTTGAGACTATCCTCCTGCTCAAGCTAAATAACTGAAACATCAGTGCATCGCAACATTTTGGCTTATCCTCTTGAATCTTTTAATTTAACAAACCATTTCCATTTCTGGAAAATTAATAGATGTTTTGAAGACTTCTAAAAAGTGGCATTGCTATCAAAACTGGAAATATTTTAGTTTGAGGATCTTTGAGAAAACCTGTGGATTTTGTTTGCTAGAGGTTGGTGTCAAGTATACCAATTTGACACCCTTGCTGTCCCTTGAATGTTAATTAAAATTATATTGCAGTCATCACTTTAATGGCTCATCTGCTGTCGCTATGTGACCTGTCTGCTGTGCGTGTTGTAGGAGTTTCTCGAGAAAGACCTCTGCTGGTTTGTGTTCAAGAGCTACTTTTCAGTTTTGCACCTGCTTTGTTTCTCTAAGCTTTGTCCTGTTGAGCCATTTGGCCATTTTAGGTATGGTAATTGCAACCTTACTGGTTTGTTACATTGTGCTGATTGTTTCATCCTGCTACCCTGTTAGGAATTCAATTTGCTTTTCTTTACTAGACTCTGTGGTATAGCCATATATATATATACACACACATGTTATTGGGGCTCAAAGTTTCTTTTGGTATAGAGTCAGCTGTATGTTCCTCTCCTCTCAGCAGTTTTATTTTCCCCAAGATGTTCTCCAGGGCCTAGAAGTTTAAAACTCTCCTTTCTCACTCGTGGAAGTGAGTTTTAGCACCCTGTTCGTTTTGTCTGTTTGGGCTTGCGCACCTCATTGGAAGCATTTATAAGAAAACAGGCAGTGAGAGAACTTCTTCTCAGTCTATAGGTAAACTTCCAGGCCATCCCCTATTCACAGCTCTGCGTGGCTCGGCGTGGTGTGTAAGGCAGGCTTCCTGCCTAGCACAATGGCAGAAGTGTCCTAATGGCTCTGGGACAAAGCGTCCTAATTACTTGCCCAGAGGATAGTCACAGAAGACACTCTGAATCCAGCCTATTGAAGTTTTTCCCCAGACCATAAAACCTTTATATAAATATTCATAAGAGAGGGAGGGACAGGCAGGCATGCTTCACAGCCTGCTAATTAATGCCTTTACCCAGGGTTTTAGTGCTCTTACACCTAGATGAAAGGCAGGTGTCTGTTTATCAAGGGCTTTGAGGATCTTCGGGAGCCTACAATGGGAGTTGAGTGTTAAAATCTCTTTCTAGAACTAATTCTTCATCCCTTAAGAGCCCAAACTCCTTAGTTCTGTTGGGAGTTGAGATCCAAACCAGAAAAGAGCTTAGGCAGGCAAATTCCCAGTGTGGGAATGACTTGGACAGTCCTGCTGTAAATTCATGAGTCACTTTAGGTGCATTGAAACCTACTTACGAGATCTAAGCATGCTCAAACTATTAACTCACTATACATTTTTAGATAATGTTTCCCCCTGATTCTGGTTGCTGTTAATTGACAGAGCAATTCATTACTTTATTAATTGGCAATAAAAATCATTTAATCTCGGTAGATGAGTCATTGCAATTAACTGAAAACAAATTTAATAGTTAGATACGTTGTATTTAATTTATTCGTGTTATTGTGTTTAGTTTGTAGTGAAAATTTGCCTATGAATCATAATGACATTTTTAGGCTTCCTGATTTTTGTTTCAAAGATTTAATTTCTTACTGCTAGAAAGTCACAGCCAATTTGCAGTTGGTTATTGAGTGTTGACAGCTGACAGCCACAATATATGAACTTTCAGTTGTATTGAACTAATCTGAACCTAGGAGGATTGCGGCAATGAGATTCTCAGTTCAAACCATGTTATACACTCAGTGTAGGATTGCAAGTAACAAGAGGTCAGAACCTCCATTTTGTGGTTCAGTGCACAAATTAAGGCTTTTCATGGAGTGCCACCACCACCTGAGACCTGGAAAAAGGCTCTTTACTGCCTTAGTGAAAGGTTGGATTATATGGGGAAATGGTTATTGCAGTAAGGTAAAATTTCATGTTTACAATGATTGATTAAACTATGTATCTGTCATCTTATGGGGCTATTATTTCCACATTTTTGGTCAAACCTTGTTCAGCTAGGTTTCTGTCTGCTGACAGAATTCAACAGGGATTAGAGCAGAAAGTATATGAAGTAACAAAACAGTGTTATGGGGTTGGTGGGGGTTTTTTTTTGAAATCACAAAGCTGTATTCTGTCTGCTATTACCATTATGTAAAATGTGCATAAATTAGCCATTAGGAGGATGGGGGAAGAGGGATGTATGCCTAGAAGATGGTGTTGTATTCTGTCTGCATTCGCATGGGCCTTATACAGCTTCCCAGGCAGATTTACCTCCCCTCTCCAAGATGAAGACCATATTGATTAAATACAGATAAACAAGATACATGGCTATATAAATAATGCAAAATATCTGGCACCCTCCTGAGTCCCCATTCCCAAATATTATTGGTATCTGAATTCCAAAATCATCTGTGAAGTTCCAGTTTTGTGGGAGAGGACTAGGATGGGACTCCTGTTTCCTTCATGGTACTCTCTTGGACATACATAAAACATGAGACAGAATTTGACCTCAAAACTATATCAAATGGTAGATGCAATATAGATAACAAGGTACTGAAAAGAATAAAAAATTAAGTCAGGAAAGGAAATGTGAAGAAAATGGATCTTAAAATGGCATGACCTTATTTTATTTGATATCTCTTTTTTTAAAAAAAAAAATTGACAGAGAAAAAAGATCAAGTGTTAATATTGCTGTAGGTAGGTACAATAAGCATTCACCTCCAGGAGCAATCAGTACACCTTTTTGGTTTCAGTAGTCTGTGAAAATAAAAATACTGTTCTATAGAATAATATACCACATTCGTTTATGTTTATGAAGCAGAGGACCAGATACTGACCTTTTGCTTGTCAAAACAAGAGTAAACATGCTGGCTAGGAAGAGCCTAGTGTGAGCACTAAGTGCCTGGGATTGTATGAAACATAGAGCTGTGGTGTGGTGCTCTACTTACATAGCGCAGGAGTTGGCAAAGCATGGAGGAAAGCTCAGGCCATCCACTTCCCCATGGAGTTACCATTCTTCCATAAATCCTCTAAACCTCAGGATTAAATCTGAATTCCTTAAGGAACTTCATGATATCCTCTTTTTTTGGACCTCTTTTATTTTTATGTGACATCTTTTCCCAAAGAAATCATAGGAAAATAAAACTCTACTGACTTACAAATTTTTTGAAATCAACTTCAAAATTGCTGGAACAAAATGATGAGTTATCCCACCAAAAGCAGAGGCCTCACTAATTAAACTTGGGGCTGTGTGTTCTTGTAGCTGTAAGGTCTGGAAGAGGGTTTTGGGAACCCCAGCCCTATCCAACAGCACCAGTTCCCCAACAAACAAAGCCAGCTCCTTCCCACTGCCACCGCCTCTAAGCAAAGCTCAAAGATCTGGGAAAAAACTCCGGCTGAGTGCATTAGAATTTTTTTCTGGATCTAAGTGACATGTACCTCTTTTTCCAATCATTTCTGTCTTTAAGTAGTACCATAAAGGTTAAATTCCAAATATGTCGGGGTGAAATCTCTGTTAGTATTAGACTGTACTTAGAGTCAGCAGTTACGGTTTGGCCTATTCAACAGTGAGTTTTCCAAAGGCTTTTTTAATTTTAAACACCAGGAGTCAGACTGAAACCTGAAACTTAGGTAGAAGACAGACACCCAAGTCCAAAGTTACCCAAGTCCCGAAAATACTGAAAAAGAGTTGCCTGACTTCACAGATACCCCAGTTTTTAACCTGAAAATCTCCCAAATGCTTACAATTCTGGTTTAGAGTTTGCTGATAATTTCTCAGTCTGGATAGTGTGGAGCAGCTTGGAGCCTATTTCATATCCAAAAATATGCTTCTAATTTAAAGAATTAGTCATCTTTCACCTTGTTGGTACATCTTATAACACACAGTTGTAGTATTAAGCTCCATGTAAGGTATTAGTGACACTAATTCTCCGTTACACTGCATGCTGTTGGCTTGAAAACTCCATGGGGATTGGAAGACAGGTTCCTTTCCTTCCTCTGGCTGGGGAGGTGCCAACCTATGTGGCAATTGCTCCTCAAGAGCACCTAAAGGGCAGATAGCTTGTATCTGCAGGAACAGGAGGGTCCCCTGTGCTTCTGGTGAAGGTGTGGTGGGTTGACCCTGGCTGGATGCCAGGTGCCCACCAAAGCCGCTCTATCACTCCCCTCCTCAGCTGGACAGGGGAGAGAAAATATAACAAAAGGCTCGTGGGTCAAGGTAAGGACAGGGAGAGACCATCACGGGCAAAACTGAGGGGGCCAGCAGGTCAAGGGAGGTTATCCTCCCCCTCTACTCTGCCCTGCTGAGACCCCACCTGGAGTACTGTGTCCACTTCTGGGCTCCCTGGTTCAAGAAGATGAGGAACTCCTAGAGAGAGTCCAGAGGAGGGCAACAAAGGTGATGAGGGGACTGGAGCATCTCCACTATGAGGAATGGCTGAGAGAGCTGGGCTTGTTTAGCCCAAAGAAGAGAAGACTGAGAGGGGACCTCATCAACACATACAAATATCTTGAGGGTGGATGTCACGAGGATGGAGCCAGACTTTTCTCGGTGGTGCCCAGTGACAGGACAAGGGGCAATGGGCACAAACTGAAGCATAAGAGGTTTCAGTTGAATATAAGGAAGAACTTCTTTACTTTGAGGGTGACAGAGCACTGGAACAGGCTGCCCAGGGGGGTTGTGGAGTCTCCTCCTCTGGAGATATTCAAAGCCCGCCTGGACGATATCCTGTGCAACCTGCTCTGGGTGAACCTGCTTTAGCAGGGGGGTTGGACTCGACGATCTCCCGAGGTCCCTTCCATGCCTTGCCATTCTGTGATTCTGTGATTTTGTGACTCGACTTGGGGGAATTAATTTCATTTATAGCCAATCAAATCAGAGTAGGGTAATGAGAAAATTAAATCTTAAAACATCTTTCCCCCTCCCCTCTCCTCCCTTGTTCCTGGGCTGAACTTCACTCCTCATTTTCTCTACCTCCTCCCTGCCCAGCAGCACAGGGGGTTGGGGTCAGTCCATCCCACGCTGTCTCTGCTGCTCCTTCCTCCTTAGGGGAAGGACTCCTCAGACTCTGCCCCTGCTGCAGCCTGGGGTCCCTCCCATGGGACACAGTCCTCCATGAACTTCTCCAACATGAGTCCTTCCCATGGGCTGCTGTTCTTCACGAACTGCTCCAGTGTGGGTCCATCCTTCCCACGGGGTGCAGTCCTTCAGGAACAGACAGCTCCAGACTGGGATCCTTCCCACCATGGGCTGCCCCAGGGGCTGAGGGGAATCTCTGCTCCGGCGCCTGGAGCCCCTCCTGCCCTCCTGCTCACTGGCCTGGGGGGCTGCAGGGCTGCTGCTCTCACATCCTCTCACTCCTCTCTCTCCACTGCTGTTGTTGTGCAGCAGTTTTTTTCCCTTTTCTTAAATACGTTATCCCAGAGGTGCTACCACTGTTACTGATGGGTTGGCCTTGACCAGTGGTGGGTCTGCCTTAGAACCAGCTGGCGTTGGCTCTATGGGACACGGGGGGAGCTTCTAGCAGCTTCTCACAGAAGCCACCCCTGCAGTTCCCCCGCTACCAAAACTTTGCCACACAAACCCAATACAGAAGGGAACTTGAGTGGAATGGGAGAAACTCAAGCGGACACATGAATCTCTTGTCCCACAGTCAGAGAAGCTGTAGGGAAGGAGGGAGCATAGATTTTGGTTCCTCACCTCAGTGCATTTTGAAATACACTACCATAAATTAATTTCAAAGTAATTGCAATTATTTTGTTTACTTTATCTGTGATCTCTCTCATGCCACTATATTAATAATTCTGCCATAGTCTAGTAAAAAAACCAATATTTTTTTAAAAAAAATGGTTTGTGCTTTGATGTGCCAGTGTTTTTCACATTTTTCTCTGTTGTCTCTAGCAATCATGAGACACTTCCTTTTTCAAATTATGTGTTTATGTAATCAGTTACAATAAGGAAATGCCTAAAGGAAAAGAGTAAACATGGGATTTATAACATGGTACAGTCGTAAGAAGTTGCATATGTATGTGCATATATTTATATACCACTTTTTGACAAATCCTCATAGACATACAAATGTCTGTACCAACCTATGCAGATATATATAAAAAATATAATCACAAGGATTTGTCAAAAAAATGTCAGTTTCTACATTTGTTTACAAGATTTTTATTGTATTGTTTGCATTATATTCATATAGCTTTTGTCAAATAGAGAGACATGTGCTTTTATAGTTGTGCAGTGGATACCAAGTGTCCATGGTGAGCTTTGGAATTTTTCAGTCTTGATGTTGTGAGTACAGATCTTCCTCGAGGGAGCAGAATGGTTTTGGTATGTGGCATATCCCCTAGACTTACATGAATACTTATACAAAAATCATCCTGGACAACCTCTCTTTTCCCCTTTCTTACTGAAAAAAGGATCTCACCAAGTAAATACCTCCCTGAGGCAAAAGAAGATATTGCTGTCTAAAGAGCCATCTTTCAAGAAACTTACTGGAACATGACTGGAGGGGTAATAGTTGAGTAGAATTTGCAATTCCAGCATCAAATAAATGAGAAAGGAAAATATTTAATAATTAAAGACTTCCTCCTTTGGAGAATATATTTCTCTCAATCTCCCCCCTACCAGCATATTCATAGCATGCAGTCTAAGGCTGTTCATTAGAGTCCACAAGATGATTTTACCTTTTGAAATAGTTTGCAAAAGAGAAAGTTTCTAACAGCTTGGCTTCACAGCCCCTACTATGCTAAAAAGCAATTATTTCAGTAAATGTGCCTTTGAGATGACTTGCATAAGGTCTACTCTCAAGAGTTTTAGGTAGCTATTACCAAAACTGTAGAGCTTTACTGATCTGTAGATGTTAATATTAACATGTGGAGAGGCATTGGGGAAACATGGTATTAAGATTTTTTAAAATGTCTCCAAAAGCCTGTTAAATGTGAACTCTGACATTTGGGGTATAGGACTTAAATTTGGTTTATTTTTCATTGCGGTTCTGAAATGCCTACTGCAATGTTTCTTGTTTGTTGGAAAGGGGATTGTAAATGTTTTTACACTTAGGTGCTAAATATAAGAGGTAAAGCACATATTCTTAATTCGTAATTATGTTTATTGCAGTTCTTGACATGCAGTTTTGATAGAAATCATAATCATAAAAATTTGTCTGCGGAATACCCAGAACATTGAAGAGGATCATGCAAGTACAATTAAGTTACCATTACTATTTACATTTAAACAAAGTCCAGTTCTGTTAAAATCTTTTTCCTACTTCTCTGGTAGTGCTGACAGAGAAGTAAATCCATTTTGAAACCAAATGCCTGTAGTTTCAGTGTCTTGACTGAATTTTTGTTTGTTCATGTTTGGTCTGGATTTACTTTTTATATGTGTCACGTTAAAAGACTGTCTGGGTATGCGGAAAGGAATATGGGTAGCAGCAGAGTTGTATAAAAGTGTGTCATAGGAATCGCTGCTTGATAACTACTTTTTTGAACAGCAGTTCCAATTTCTATCATAATCCCCAGTTTGCCTTACTTCATACATGGGACAGTAGCGTAACATCTTTGGGGAGATTACAGTCCTCTTAAGTCCCTTCTTGTTTTGGCTTCGGATGCCTAGAATCCATTTAACATCTTCAGCAGCAAGCCTGTCACACAGCTTTCCCAGGTTACCTAGTTCTGCAGGTTCTTAAATTACTGAGATATCTTTGTAGTTGGCCCAAGACCTTCACAGGCACTTCATTTCACTCACCCATGCATGGTCAGAAATATCCGTTCTGGAAAGATAAGCACCACTCTTCCACCTAAAACACATATTGTCAGCTTCATTTCAGTGAGCAGACGCTTGAATGCTACATCGGTTACCAGAGAAGCCTTAAAACTTACTATAGCCAATGCTTCAGCTAACTGTTAATGGCTGTGTAGGAAGCTGAAGTCTGTCAGACCCTTTTGCTCCATCTTCAGATGATGCCTAGATGCAAAAGTTCACAGATGGAAGGAGACTTCTAACATACTTTGCCTATAGTCAGAGTGAAGGTGGAAGCAGGTAACTTCAGCAGATTGGATCACACCCTGTGGTATCCTGAGATCCCTCCCACTTTCCACTGGCTGCTTAGGAATTTCAGAGACTCTGTAAGTCCCAGGCATATAAAACTCCAACAGAGTAGAACATAACTCGGTCAAACCGGAGCCCCTGTTGCTTTTGCATATACAAATGCACTGGAAAATTGTGGTTAAATGTGATTTATAAACCTTAGCTGATACCATACGGATTATGCTTTTAATTCATGGCACTGTTCACTGTAAAGTGCTGACAGGTTAAGTAAGCAGAGTGCCTATTAATACTCTGGTGTTTAATGCTAACTGCTCTTAAATGAAACCAATCAATCTTTTTCTTCATTTTTTTAGATTTAAACACCATTTGTGTTAGTAAATACACATAACAATTGTTAAATTGTAAGAGTTTTGTTTTGGCTTTATATGTAGTGCAAGGAAAGTCTCGCTTTTTTAGTCTGTATTGGAATGAGCAGCCTACACTCCCGCATGATGAAGGGAACTGACTCTCTTTATAAATACCCGAACATGTACTGATGCCTAAAATAAGCCTACGCAGAAGGAACTGTGGGTTAAAAAAAAGATTTTTAAATTTCTCTAAGGCTGTGAGAATTCTCCGATCCATCTTGACAAAAGATTTAGACACTTCCACTTTCAGGGAGGAAGAATATATGAAATTGTAGAGGTGGGCTTTTAAAGCATCTTGGTGGTTTTAAGGATTTTACAGATGCCATTACAAAATTAAATAAACCCATAAGAGAGAGACCTTAGTCATGTAAATGTAGATCATTTTCTCAAGAGGATTTCTAGATAGCTCCTGTCAGTTAGAACTTCAAGACTGTTAGCAGATTGTGCTCTGAATCTTTTCAGATCTTCCACATTTAGGCACAAATTGGTGCATCTCAGTAGCCTTCAGTGGAGTTGGGTCAGTTTGTGTGCTGGAAAATCTGAACCTGGGTAAATAATCCTTTGTCCTTCTAAACAGTTTGTTGAGTGTCTGGGCAAGTACAACATGTATTTGAATAAAAATTTTAAAACCATTTTGCTAGTTCAAGCCACTTGCCTGGTAACCTGTCTCTGACAATAACCAGTAGCAAATGCCTAGGCAAGTGCATTAAAGTAGGGCAAATATACAGTAAGAATTTCTCAGTATAATCCTCCCAATTTCATCAGTGGACTTACTTAGTGAGCCAAAAGTGGATTTCTCCTTCACAGATTTTTTGGAATCTTCTCCAAACCTGTGCAAGCTTCTGGTATTCACAGCTTCCAGTGTCTGCAGTGTCAGTAATACCAGTGTACATAGCAGAGATCTCATGAGACACAATTTGTTTGAAACGAGAACTTTGGTATTTCTCAAAGATAAAATCATCAGTGATTGCTCACATCCTTGCTGGCATCCCAAGAGTTCTTCTGTTCTTCCTTGGCCTAAGAACCACAGGTCAAGTCCTGCCTATGTAAATTGAAATTCCTATCAGTTTTAATACCAACACAGACTTAATCCCCATGACTGTAATACATCGCCTTTATCACTTATACTAGGTGAATGCTTATGACTTTAGAGTCTATCCTCTTTGCTCCCAAATTAGATTTTGGGACAGGAGGAAAATGTTGGGTGAGACGTAACTTCCCAGGACCAAACCGCCTTGGCAATCTGAATGCATAGTTAAGAGTGCCAACCCCTACTCTGCACACAGACCATCACTGTCCTGTTTGTAGAAAATCTCACAAATGCAGACATTACCTAAATGTGTCTCACTTCCCATAAGTAAGTCTTTCCCATGTCAGAATCTCGTAAATGCTGGCTCTGCTGCAGGTGCAGCTCACAAGTTCAGGCTGAGTGGAGGTAAAACCATTAGGAAGTTGTCCTTTTGTCCCCTTGATCTAGCAGCGGATATCTCTTGACACCGCTGTGGCAAAAAGGACAGGCGTAAAGGGCTGGTAAAATTACAGCAGCCTGGTATAAATTACAGTGCCGGATTACACCTGAGCTAGTGTGTTGAGTGTAGCATCCCCAAACATACTTTGTATCTCGGGCTCTGTCCTCAGAATACCCTTTTTACTGAGGCTTAGGAGAGGGGTCTCTGGTGGATACTTGGGGCTTTTTGCCTCAGCATCTCTCAGAGGATTTTTCTTGACAGAATTCAGAGGTTTAAGGCCCCATTTCCACTTCTCTGACTCATTATCCTGGCACAGAGTGCCAAATCAAGAGGCCATCCCTCAAAAGACATTTCTTTCTGTTAATCTTTAAAAGCTATTCATTTTTTTACCTTTTACATATGAATAAATACACACTGAAGATCTGAATGTTTCATTCACGGCGGCAAATCAAAAGCAACTCAATTGAGGCCGGTAAGTGCAAAAGGAATATCAGACTCACGTCAGGAGGAAGAAAACCTGGTTATTTATACTTTTTAAACAGGAAGAAATATCGACAAAGTCTTATTACTCTCAGCACTATGCTTGAACCAGCAACCCATCTCCTCTGTTTGCTTGCTGTGACTGAACATTAGACAAGGTCAGCCACAAATCGGTCGGTCCCGCTACCCCTTGTGAGCAGAGGGGGGGAGCATTTGCCACCCTTATTCCTGGCTTCGTGGGCCTTGGGCACTGGGCTGAGCACTGTTTGGACAGAACATAAAAAGAAACAAGTCTCAGCCTCAGATGGAAAACTTTGGCTTTGAAGCAGGGTAGAAAAAGGGAACAAAAAGCATCTGATGATATCTTGCATGTCTCCCTGACAGGCGTTGAAAGATAAACATAAAACTGGTTAAAACATGATCCTGCAACTGAGCTGCCTTGTTCTATGAATAAGTCAACAATCTATGGAAACGTGTTCAGCAGCTTCCTGGAAGCAGAACAGAGCATTAAGGGGGTTTTGCTTCACAAAGCAACACCTCAACCAGTAAAATTCCAACTATTTTGGGCACTGGTGAAGATGGCAGTCAGTGTCACAAGTGTCCTGCTGACTGTCAAGCTGATCAAGCTCAAGTATCAGTATCATAGATTTACATATAAACCCACAAATTTGACATCAGTTTTGCCTTTTCTTTTGTGAAGACGTTCTCATTATTACTCTATTCATTTAAATTAAATGTAAGGAATTAAAATACCCTATTTACACAGAAGTACCTGCTGTCATATACCATGAGGAAAAGGGATGTCAATTTGTTAACCCTAAATAATATAAAATAAAATAAATAAAATAAAATCATCTCCTTCCAGCTGGTCTCTACAGTGTTAGCTGGTCAATGCCAGCTGTTTACACAGCAACGCTGTATAGGATGCACGGTTGTCTTTTGCCAGGGCAGTTTACACAAGTATCTCAAGAGAATTGCTGCGTTCACTTGTCCTTGGACACTCACATGCAGCTTTTCTCTGACACCCGTGCTAGCTCTGATTCCTTGGTCACTTCCTTCCCCAGATTAGATTTGCTTTCCTCCCCTAATTTTGCCACATATTTGTAGTGGAAAGAGGCAAGGCCAAAACCACTGGCAGTCCCTGCAGATGTGAGGCTGTGAGTGAGCTGTGAAGGGGCTGGGGGAGCACAATAGGTGAATAGCAGAGGAAAGAAGGTGTATGAACTCCTAACTTCTTCTGGCATTTATAAAGACTTCCCGTAAGATTTACGGGGTCTATAAAGTGTGTAATGCACCAAAAAAGTGAACCTTGCCCCTTTTTTTCTTGTCCATTGAAGCTATCACTCCTTGTCCATCAGACCTCCGTGTGGAATTTAAAAAGTGGTGGGACGCTCTCACGCCCAAACCCTGCTTAGTTAGCATATGAATGCTGAACTAATTGTTCAAAGTAACAATTAGGAGGACAATGGATGAAGGAGGAAACTGGGGACAGCAACTAACACCTGTGAATTAGAACTTAAACAGCTTTCTTTTACGTAATTAATTAAAGAAGCAGGCACAATGCACATTGACTTGAAAATGTGGTCCAAAAACAAGGCCGGTGCCTGTAAATCCCTTTTCAGTGCCATTACTTAACATGTAAGGTTGGATCTTTTTGTAAAAATGGTAGTCATGAGTGAATGTTGCAAAGTGTTGCAAGTTTGGGGGTTTTTTTTGTCAGAGAGGAAGAAAGGGAAGAGAAAAACATTTAAGGGCAAAGGGGGAAAAAAAGAAAGA
The DNA here is from genome assembly GCF_000687185.1 of Egretta garzetta. Lineage (NCBI taxonomy): Eukaryota > Metazoa > Chordata > Aves > Pelecaniformes > Ardeidae > Egretta > Egretta garzetta. Next base: position 1,603,140 of record NW_009259596.1, read on the forward strand.
AGGAACATAAAGAACTGGGTGGAACATAAAGAAAATGGACATAATGTGAACGTAAAGAAAGAAAACTGTGTGGAATCAAGTTTGGGGAGTATAAACCATTAGTCCTACCAGTACACGTATGTCAAGTCTCAAGCTACGAGTTAAAAATTGAGTAACAAATCTCATTCAGATAAACTGAAAAGCACTCCTGTTTGCTTTGTTTGGGTCCTTTACATGCTACAGTGTTGATAGTATTTATATTCTGTTTAACCAATACTTACCATTTGAGGTCCAAGATACGGACAAAGTAAATAATTCATCAGTAATTAAAACAGTGGTTATCTTGTTGGAGGGGAGGGTGTCATCAACACTTCATGTTCCTGTTAGGTTTCTGGTTTTTGTATTCTAAATTCATTGTTGTTTTGCAGATCTGGTGTACGGATACTATAGGCAACAGCGGAAATTGATTGAAGAGATTGACTGGTCATACACAGGTAAGCAAAACTGCCTATTTCACTTTGATTTTTTCATGTCTGTTTTATAACTTCAAGAGCCTGTTACGTCTCTATACCACTTTCCATATGCCTAAACAATTGCTAAAGTAAAAATGTAGGAAACGGAGTCTGAAAAATTGCAGAAAACCTTAAAAACTTAACCCTGAGATGAAGATGAAGATGAACTTACTTGATGAAGGCTGGGGCAAAAAGTTGTTAGGTGCTCTTTTGTCATCTGAATATTACTGTTCTGGCAAATTCGAAAAGCAGACAGAAGGGCTGAAACAAGTCACAGCATGTTATGTGGGTAAGAACTTACCCACGTACTGCATATGAACTTCTGCACTTTGCTTCTGAGCCCCTGAGCATCCTTTCCAGCTCCCACCCTGATTCTCCTAAAAAGATTGGTCATCTGGGCTCATTTAAATAAGTTAGGAAGGTATACCTTCAAATTCTGCCCGACCTTTGCCTCATCACAGAAGAATGGGAAATTCACAATTTGCCTCCTAGATTCTTCTGTAAAAGCCAAGCCACTTTCAGTAATACTGAAAAGGTACTTTTGTCCTAAATGATGCTAGGTGTATCTCACTCGGAATAGAAGAAATGAATTCCTGAGGATGTGCATAGACTCTTACATTTTTAATGATTTAAGTTACTATTTCAAAAAACACCAGTTTATGAAAAGAAGTAAGGACTGTCAAATTTCAGTGTTCCGTATATTTGGTTGAAAATATGTTCCTGTAGTTAAAGAAAGTTACACCATTCTTTTTCTTTCTCATTTTCAAGTCAGTTTTTATCTTCCAGGGTAAAACATATCTAACAAGTTTTGAGCCTAGGGAGAATTGAAACAGGCTAGTCATAAACCCTTCAAAATGAGATTTATAATGAAAACTCCCACTTACACACATTGTACTGTGAAATCCAAACATGAGATCAATCAATACAATATTTCATGTTCAAAATCCATCCATTTTTTAATATTGTAGTTAGGGGAATGCAGGGATAAGCCTCCAGGCTTACAGGTGACCAGAGGGCAATTTATGAGTTTACTTTAAAGAATAGTGAGAGGTTTTGCATAGGATATCCGAGGATAGAGCTCTTTCCTAGCCTGTGCAGAGCACCCACCCGCGGTGCAGCTGCTGCAGCAGCCACAGGTCACGTTTACTGGATATTTTGGATTGTAAAACAACACAGACTCTGCAAGCCAGAGGATTCAGAGCTGTTGGTTCTCTCCCTTAACATGTGAGATACCTTCCTGTAGTCACCTCACTTCATGTGCTTTGCCCTAGTGACTCTACTGTTGGCAAAGCCTTTCTCCCTATTCAGACCTATATAGTCAGGTGCATGTGGTGCATGGGGTGGCCGAATGTGAGGGGAGCCCCGTTCAGCGATGTGCGCCCTGACCAGCAGGCCCCT